>NC_141607.1:20101272-20351272 GCF_047967505.1 Dipteris shenzhenensis
ACCCTTTAACGTATATAGAATGTTAGAACTTCATAAAAGTCCAATACATAAATACTTTCAAATGAAGACTCTGTTGAGATGAGAAGTAGGAATTTATAGCTCGCTACTTTCGTATCTTTTCCCTCCTACAAATTGAACTATATAGCCCAAGTAAGAGGTCGATGAGTATACTCTTTATTTCTTTTTAAACTTTCATGTTCAACTTCCAAAGTGCCGCCTATATTAAATGTAAGCTTTCATAGGTAGAAGTGTCATGTAGCTGCTTCCATGACGTATATATATGGGAAGACTTGCTTATGAGTATAATGAGATAGTGATGTTAGGTGAGAAGGTAAGGGAGATAAAGTTTAAGGTGAAATGAGAGGAGACATCATATTTTTGTAAGTTGAAGCACCCTGCTATTAACCTTAGAGTTCGTTCTCAGCTCCAGTCTAGCATAAATGCCACAAATTGGCATTATTTCTAAAAGCTTGCAACTTTCCCACAAGAGGCCTAGAATAGCAAGGTGGCAATCTCAATCGCCCCGCTAGAGATTGTGTGGGAACCCTTGCTCATGAATGCTCCCCAACGCGCTTGCATGAGCATTTTGGGGCAAGAACCTACTCTTTCACACCGCCCGACATGCATCTTTCAAAAAGGTAGGTGAAGGGTTGCCATCCTTGGTGGCCCAAAGACCGCCCAACTCCATGGTTGGTTGGCAATTCTCCTTACCAACTGTGTTGATTGGGTTTCTAACTCATGTTGACTTATTTGGACGTTCGGCCTCAACCATTACATTAATCCATCCTTGTTGACCAATTAATGGCAGCTTGCAATGTAAATCATGGACATCGGGTGGTCCACAACACTTGCCGACCATCCGCGACAAGTACTTCTCTCTCCATGGGCATCAAGTGGCCCTTAGAGTGCTTTCTCATGCATTGCTAGGATATCAAAAAGGTAAGGTCCACCAGGGAGGCTCGGCATCCGTCCCCATGCTTTGCTTGATGGCAAATATGCTCAAATTTGCAAATCTTCACACGATTAAGTGACAATATGTGCCGATTTCAAATTGAAAAAAGATGTAGCCCCATAATGCTCAAGTGGAGAGGGAAAAATCTGTCTCCACTAGGGCACGTGCAACACTACAAGCTATCAACGATAAACTTGCGCTAGATGGGGGAACACTACCAAAACCTATGTATTTCAGGCCTGTCCCCAAAGGGGTAGGGCTTAGTAATCTATTGGACTTGAAACAGAAAAATTGTTCATTCATGGTATCCACCTTGGAAAACTATCTTTGAGGCATCAATAAATGCGGCAATAGCCTATTTGCGGCACCTTCTCTCTCTTCTCCTCCTCCTTGGGCCCCGCCTTTGAAAGGGAAGTTGGGCGTGTCATGGGGAAGGGATTCTTTTTTTCATGCTATTTTCGTGGGCCGTTTCCACATGTGAAATTTATTCAACTTGGTGAGCATATGTGTCGTCTTCTCTAAGGGTGTTTACACATTGTGGATGCCGAAGATGCAATAAATGCATCTGAACTGTGGGCGGGCAATCTTGCCGGTCCATGAGCCTTGGGTGTGCCCAAGGACGGGCAAGTGTGCATAGGGTGTGAAACATTGGGCCTAGGGATGGATGACATCACAGATGACGTCATGTGCAGTGGAGGAATTCTTGGTTGTATAAATAGACTCTTTTTTTTGATTTGGATTCTGATTCCAAGATTCCATTTCGCCACCAAAGTAGCCGTGCTCCTGCTTTCAATCACCGACCTCAACAAATTCCTCCAATTTTGGGGCATTCAAGGTCAGATCGATTCATCTGCTCTCTTGCATTGATTGCTTCCAAATTCGACTCGCACCGATTACACCTCCAGCAATCATCCCTTCATATAGATTTCAGATTGCTTCTTCTTCTGTTGTTGTTGTTGTTGTGAGGCTGATTCCAATTTTGTATCTGTGAAGAGAAACCACGCTCATTGAGAATCGCGCCTCTTTCCAAGCGAGAAGGATTTCGTGACTTCCAGAGAAGAGAACATGGAGACGGAGCCAGTCAAGCTGGAAATTGGTCCTGACGGCGTTGCTATCATCACCTTGGACAATCCGCCTGTCAATTCTCTTGCTATCCCAGGTGGCATGGCGCTAGGCTCGCTTCACGCCATCGTGTAGTTGAATATGTGTATCGGGGCCAGGTTCTTTCTTTGTAGAGGAAAAAACTTTGCATTACGCGCCCATATCGAGTGACAAGGGTTGGGACGCAAACGTTATAGGGGGTTTGGCTAGCTCAGCAATCGAGCATCTACTTTTGACCTACATGGAGTAGATGCTGATGTTCGGAAGAGCACGCAGAATCTCATATCTGACAATCGGCCACTGTCTAGATATGGTCTTCTAGGTGTTTCCTCTGGTCACAGGATTACTAGTTCACCTTTTTGATGTGCCTTGGAATTTTTTTGAGAATACACGGTTCCATCCTGCGGAATTGCAATCTTTTTTACTCCTTGCTCCTTTTTTGGGTCTTGGTTTGAGTACGTGGCAGTGTCATTGTATCTGGTTTTCTGTTTTTAGAGGTGCGATTTTTAAAGTCTTGTTGTTTCTGCAGTCTTCTTTGGTCTGAAGCAGAAGTATGACGAAGCTATGCAGAGGGACGATGTGAAGGCTATCGTGCTGACAGGTAATACAACCACAGGTTTTTACTATATTGATTTCCTCCCGTCTCCCTCCGTTGTGTAACAGACGATATTAATTTGAAGTAAGATTTAGCTCACTTTGTGCCATGCTTGTGGCGTTTACACAACAACATGAAGGATTTTAAATAAAATAATCGTGAACATTTGATATAGGATTTTGGGCCTCAATTTGTCAAGATTAATCGTGTAATATATGTTCTTGGGGAAAGTTGGTCCAATATTCATGCTTTCAAGCCTGGACTCTTGGGTCTTCATTCCATGGAAACTCAAATTGTGATTTCAATTATGCCTAACCCCAAATATTGAAGAGGACTACCATAACCATGGTAGAAAGTTGAGCCTGTGCAACATTTGAACCTTCAACTCCTTAGTATCCTTGGTCAAATGCTAGTTAATGGACGATGCTACTTCTCTGGGGTTTTTTGAAGCTTACGTGTAAGCATTTGTCTTCTCATCCGAAGGATTTTAAAGCTTATAGTGTTTCATTTTCAAAAGTTTTTCCCAGAACATGGAAATTAATGATGGTCATGATTGGGAGCAAAGCCTAGAGGTAACAACATTGAAACATTAAATCTTCTGGATATATGGATTTAGAAGAAATAGCAGAACTCATGGTAACATTTCCCATAAATGGATGCTTAGTACGAATACTTTGTATAAATGGATGCTCAAGTATGTGTGGTGTGTGGATTTGTATGTGTGAGAGCATTTTTTTATACTATGGTCTACACCCACTGTTGAGCACTAATGACGTCAGTGGGGATGTCATAGTAGCTAGTCCCTGCTATGCGTGATGGAGTTTATGGTTTTCAACCTTATGGGTGACTATCACGAGATTGAAACTGCACTATGTTGTGTTTTTAGAGGATGAGTTTGGGAATGTTCCTAGATTCATCTAGGTATATAACATTTCCCATAAAGAGGGAATCTGCTTTACCATATTCTTTCTTTGAGCAACTTTTTTGCTGAAAGCCTTGCCCCTTGTTTCCAAAGGGCAGGCGAATGTGCTCTCTTGGAAAATTTCCTTTTGCATGGCCAATTTTTGTTATTATACTTGCTGGATCGAAAAGCGCTAGGGCATGCCATCAGGCAGCAACAGCGCACCAGGCCTCGAGGCATGTGAGCCTTCTCATCTAAACACATTTTGGGATGGAAAAAAATTTGATTGGCTCTGCTCTCTTGAGCCAGCCTTTTCGTGGCTGAGTGTTCCATTCATCAAAGATGACAGAAGATGATGAAACGTTTATCATTGTGAATGTTTGTTTACAATACTAAAATGGCTATCACTTTGTGGTCGACAATATAAGTTCAATGTCTGGGACATCCCCTTACATTGTTAGTGATTAGAATTAGGCGCAGGTCACAACTTAAACAGACCTCACAATTGGGTGCAGGTCTGCTATAATGAAGGCAGCATATATTCTGATTCTAGTGGTTGATGTGAGTCTAAAATCTATTGCTTTTGGTTGGCTCTTAGGTGTGCTGTGAGGATTTGATAATCTTGCTTTCTAGTGCTAGGAACTCAACAGGAAATGTGCATGGGCATTTATATAAGCATTGCAAATGATGTAAGCTGGGATGCCATTGCATGCCGTGCGTGCTATATATTCCTAATTTAAAAGTCGTGCATATCACCTCATCTTTGTGCTTTGCCAAATTTTTCTTGGATCCAACTAGATATACATTGAATGATAATGAGGAACTCAATATGTTCACTGTACATGAACATTGACTACTAATGTGGTTTATCTAACTCTGATAACATAGCTATCATAGTAAATTAAAAGTTGTATCCTCGCCTATGAAAACTAACGCCAAGACATCTTTATGCATATGGCCTGCACCTAGTGTTGGATGAAAGTAATGTAAATAGGATGTCAGGGGGCATGTGTGGCAAATCGTATGAGTGGCAGAGTTCATGGTTGCAAGCTTTGTGAGTGAAGTTGCATGAAAATGTCAGTGATGGTAAAAATATTCCTTTGGGTTCTTTGGAATGCACCTTGTTCCTTGGCTATCCTGGGTTTGTGCTTATACTTTGTGTTCTTAGTTCTGCATAAGCTTCTGCATCTTTACTGTAGGGTTGGGTGAAGATGTTGTTTTGCATGGTTGTGAATGACATTGTTCTTGAATGGGTCTCTGCTCTTTAGAGCTCACATTTCTCGTGGCTGTGCCTTAAGGACTGATAGAAACTCAAAATAGGAGCGGGCCCTCCTCCCTCCCAATTCCCTGTTGCTCTCTCTCTCTCTCTGTCTCTCTCTGCTTACTTGCTCAGAAATTGTCTCTCTTGGTCATCTATGATGACCTGTTGGCTACTATTCCAAGAGCAGGAGTCATGACTCATAATTGCTTCTTGTTAAGTCTTTTAATGTCTGTTGGTGTGCTGACTTTCTTTGACAAACAATAGCATTATGTCTGGTGTTAGCAATGCAGAAGAAGGATGCTATGCTTGATTGCTCATCGGCCATTTTGATTTTTGCAGGAGCCAATGGTAAATTTTCAGGTGGATTTGACATAATGTCTATGGAGAAGATACAAAAGGAAGGTAAGGGCTATTGTTTGGACTTTTCAACACATGATCCTATCAGTTTATTTATAATCAAAGCTTATTCTTGGTCTGCACCCTGCAGGTGACATCTCACAGATATCATGGGTCTCTGTGGATCTTCAGACAATGCTGATGGAAGGTGAAATTGAAGATTTAGAAGTGGCCAGAGAGTTTGTT
Source organism: Dipteris shenzhenensis (assembly GCF_047967505.1). Classification (NCBI taxonomy): domain Eukaryota; kingdom Viridiplantae; phylum Streptophyta; class Polypodiopsida; order Gleicheniales; family Dipteridaceae; genus Dipteris; species Dipteris shenzhenensis. Next base: position 20,106,665 of record NC_141607.1, read on the forward strand.
TTCATCGAGTTTGATGCTATGTAGATGTGATTGTGTTCAATAGATTAATTCTCTTCTTTGCAGGAGGCAAGAAACCATCTGTTGCTGCTGTTCAAGGTCTTGCCCTTGGTGGAGGTCTAGAACTAGTGATGGTATGTTGTAATTGTTTGCTTCTTCTTCTTCAGTTGGCTGTTGCAAATTAGGATGTTCTCTGTGTTTGAAGATTTGTCAAAAGCTCGCGTTAATAAACATGCTTATACATTACATTGGGTAGGTGAGTCACTCCACATTAATGCCATTCCGTCTGTTAGTTCATAAATGAATAGATTCATTCCCACCATCATTGATTTATGTTGCTAAAGTTCTAAAATATATTGTTTGCAGTGCTGCCACGCTCGGATTGCAGCTCCCAAGGCACAATTTGGCTTGCCTGAACTTCAACTTGGTGTTATCCCAGGTGCTGGTGGTAAGTGAATTGCTACGCTTAGCAAGATTCTATGATTTCCTGCATGTGTGTGTGGTGTTTTTTTGGTTGGGGGGCGGGGGGGGGGGGGGGGGCAGTGGGAATTTTTCATGACTGTCCTCTCGAGATCCAACAGGATCTTTTGGACAAACCAGCCATCGGCGAAACATATGACTGCCTGCTACAGCTTTAAATAGCTGCACCAATTATCATGGTCACGGTATCTTTCATGTAAATGAAACTAAGATGTGCACACATGAAGGGGAGGGGGCTTGTGACTTGTGAGAGAATGAAGAATGTCATCTGGAGACCCAACAGGATCTATGGGGGGCCAAACCAGACAAGCAAAAAATATGCTTTCTTCCTGCAGCTCTAAATAGCTGTGCCAACTTATCATGCATCACTGTTTCCTTTATGTAAATGTAACTGAAGCTTCCAATTTGTTTGGGATTCAAGTCAAAGTCATTGGAGATTAGAGAGATTAGAGAGAATTGATACTTGTGGATGCTTTGTCTTAGGCACTCAGCGCCTCCCAAGACTTGTGGGATTATCCAAAGCTATTGAGATGATGCTGGTAAGTGACATTGTTCCAGTAGTGGGTATCACGTGATTGTGAAGGAGCTCACACATCTCTATATGTAATACTTGAGTTATTTGGTTTCTCAGCTATCCAAGCACATCAGTTCAGAGGAGGCTAACGAACTTGGACTGGTCGATGCCATCGTGCCGGCTGATGAACTCATTGAAACAGCCAAGAAGTGGGCTTTGGACATAGCTAATTTCCGCAGGCCATGGACTCTTTCCCTTTACCGGACGGATAAGCTTGAGCCTCTTGGTGAGGCACGTGAGATCTTGAAATTTTCTAGGGAACAAACCAAGAAAAGAGCACCGAATCTGGTCCATCCTTTGATTTGTTTAGATACCATTGAAGAAGGTATTGTCTCCGGTGGACTTGCGGGCATACATAAGGTACCACTACCACCCTTTTTCAATCATACCTTTGAGCTATCAGTTTTCTACAGTGATTCACTTTAGTGCCTTATGTCTTGGGAGATTATAATTCTGGGAATAAAAAGTAGGCTTGGGTACACTAATTGTGAGAGAATTGTATTCCATGCGATACTTCACATTGCATAGGAACCCTTTCTAATTCTTTAGGGGGTCCCTCAATCGCAGGAAGGAGATTCATTTACTCAATGTGTCTTCTCCGACACAGCCAAAGCTTTGGTCCATTTCTTTTTTGCCCAAAGGGCTACAGGGAAGGTAGGTTGTGACAAGATTATTGACATGATATATGTTGTGACATTTACCTAAATTTCTGATGGTTTTCTTCATACTGCAAGTTTGGAACTAAGACCAAAATTTTACTGTGTCATTTATGAAACTGCAGATCCGAGGTGTGACAGACTTGGGGCTGAAAGCAAAGTCTCCACGGAAGGTGGGAATTATAGGAGGGGGGCTTATGGGCTCTGGAATAGCCACGGCTTGCATTCTGAATGGCATTCCAGTGGTGATTAAAGAAGTGAATGCTAATTTTTTGCAAGCTGGACTAGACAGAGTTAAAGGTAACTTGTAAGTAGACTAAGAATGCACTGTTGAGTTTTCACACTTTATAAGGACTGTATGTAATTTTTTCGTTGTTTTTTTTGCAGCCAACTTGCAGAGTAGGCTGAAGAAGGGCAAAATGACACAAGAGAAGTTTGATAAGACCTTATCATTGTTGCAAGGTGCACTTGAATTCGATCAATTCAAAAATGTGGATATTGTAATCGAGGTAGGTATTCAAGTCAAAATTTGTACAATCACAGTTCTTGATAACAGGGTTAATAGAATGGTTAGACACCTCAGAGCATTTTGACAGGTCTGTGACGAAGCTCTCAATCTTTTTTTGCAGGCTGTTATAGAGAACCTTCAACTGAAGCGACAAATTTTCAGTGAAATTGAAAAGATCTGCCCTTCAACATGTGTCCTTGCCTCAAATACATCTTCAATTGATTTGAACTTAATTGGTGAGAAAATACGAGCAAAAGATAGACTAGCAGGGGCTCACTTTTTCAGGTATTGTTTTGTAAATTGGTTTCCTTATCTAAGACGAGTATAGAATGCTTCTCTCTGGGCTAATCTATCTTGCTTCCCTCAACTTGTCTCGGAAAAGCGAAGTGTGTGTTTTTAGATTGTTTCTTATCATGCTCTCATATCCTTTTTCGACAACCTTGATTTCAACAGCCCTGCACATGTGATGCCACTATTCGAAATAGTTCGAACAAACAGTACTGCATCACAAGTACTTCTGGATCTAATCGACTTTGGTAAACGAATAAAAAAAACCCCTGTAGTAGTGGGGAATTGCCCTGGCTTTGCAGTCAATCGTACCTTCTTTCCGTACACCCAGGCTGCACTGCTTCTGGTTGACCTTGGTCTGGATGTCTACCGCATAGATCGCATTATTACTGCTTTTGGGATGCCAATGGGCCCATTTAGGTAAGTTCTTATTAGTTTGAATCTCTTTTGGTCTAATTTGAATCTCTTTTGGTCACGATCTTCTTTTTATTTTATTGTATTCCTTTAAAGTTTTCTGATTTCTTTTCCTAACAATTCTTTACCGTATCTGGATGTTATGCCGGAGGCTTTTTCTCATATCATTTGATGTTCCAGGCTTGCAGATCTGGTGGGATTTGAAGTTGGTGTAGCATCGGGAATGACATATATAGAGGCTTTTCCTGAGCGTGTGTACAAGTCTATGCTGTTCCCTATGCTAATGGAGGACAAGCGCCTTGGTGAGTTCTTTTGCTTTTGCATGAAGAAGAACATAATTTCCTTTTTGGTATAATTTTAAATTCCATGTGTCCAGGTGAAAAAACACGCAAGGGTTTCTATACCTATGATGACAGACGGAAGGCCAAACCTGATCCAGAATTGCAGAAGTATCTTGAAAAGTCTCGCAGTGTAGCAAACATTATGCCAAACAATAAGGTACTCGTGACTTGCACTTTCTATTTTTAGCCACTTCTGCTCCACACCCGAACTTGGCTCAAGGTCGGTGAGTGCTAACAATCAACCATTATAATCATGCAGCCAATAACACTCTCTGATGAGGAAGCGATCGAGATGATATTTTTCCCTGTAGTCAATGAAGCCTGCCGAGTACTTGAAGAAGGAGTAGTTTCAAAAGCATCTGACCTTGATGTAGCTTGTGTCATGGGCATGGGTTTTCCACCATACCGGTATGCAATTGGTTTGATTTCAAGCTTGAATATAGGTATGCTTTCTGCACTCTCAGAGCGTTTGTGTCATTGCTCACTTGTTTTTCCAATGGTTTACATGCAGAGGTGGCATTGTATTCTGGGCTGATTTGATTGGACCAAAGCACATTGCATCAAGATTGAATAGTCTGTCAAAATCTTATGGGGACTTTTTCAAACCTTGTTCTTGGCTGGAGTATTGTGCAGCAAGGGACCTCAAACTGGTAAGCCATACAGAAAATGTACACACTGGCAACAGAGTTGTAACAACCTTAGTTTCACTCGTCCATGCTTTTTCATTTCTTCTTTTAAAATGTTTTTGGTCCCCCCTGTGTATATTTCATTGCTTCAACGCTTAGCTAGGGTGCACTGATCTCTGGTTCTCTTGATATTTCGTCTCAGCCCAGCTTGACTGCTGAGCCATGCGTCTTTCCAACCCTTGATTTGTATGCTTCCTATTTGTGTGCGCGTAGCGTTAGCCAGCTTTTGGTCTTTATTTGTGTCTCCTCTCATGTTCTCGCTGTGTCCTTGTTTTCGTATTCTTTCTTGCTGGCAATGACTATGGCATCCGGTGTGATTTTTGTTCCTTTGTTAGCACTGTCCTTTGTGCGTGCTATAGTGGAGAGTTGGGTCCTCCTTTCGTGAATTCCATGTGTAATTATTAATTTGCAAATAAAGTTACTTAAGTGAAAGGCTATGTCAAGCTAAATTAAACTATAAACTCTAAATAAGACTAGGAGGTGCTCTATGTCCTATGTCTGTAAGGTCTGTATACTTTTCAATATACTAGGAGATAGTGCTCACGTGCACCTCTGCACTCTTGTTTATATCCACCCTGTCAGTCATGGCTTGACAACCGGGGAGCTGGTGATGCCATATGAGCAAGCTGATTCCTTTCCTTCTGGTAACTGAAACAGAAACATGTATCAGAACAGCCGACTGTGCTGTGCGTGATACTCGGAATTACCATTGGGAAAGGTTTCCAATGCTGGAAGCATGTATTTTTAGGCTTTCCCTACGTCGCACAGCTTCTTTGACTGTTGGATGCTGGTTTGGTGATTGCTGGCTCCAGCAGACCACCAATAACCATGGACATAGGCTTCCAATGCTGTGAGCATGAACCTTGAGGCTTTTCTATGTCACACAGCTTGTTTGACAGTGGAATTGGGGATTTTGCTAGCTCCAGCAGACCTCTTTCTCACCCTAAAGATCTGCTCATAAACCCCAAGATAAAGGCATAAACCATCACTGAGCATTTCACCCTAAAGATGAGTCTAGAGGCTGATCACAATGAAATGTGTCATCTTCGAAGCTTGGGGAATGATCTGAAGTTAGATAAGGCAAATGTTACGTGTTATGGGCTATGGATAAAACTTTAGTTAGCCTTGCATTGTAAGCTTTAACTAATAGCTAATTAAGCTGATCGTGGGTGCTGCTCTAAAGTATTGTAGGTTGACTATAATATGGCAGGGATATAGTTTCTTTGCTCAATTATGGCATGCATTGTGTTCTGATCTCTCTCTCGTTTATGCGAGAGAGAGAGAGAGAGAGAGAGAGAGAGAGAGAGAGAGCTATTTTCATGTATCAATTATGCCATAAACTACAGCATTTTGATGGCTTTTGTGTTCATATTTTAATAATAGGTTCTTCATCTAAAGACCATGTTCCTGTTTGAATCTGGTTTTTAGATTGAGCTAATCATGCGCTGTTCGAATGATGTGTTGGTGCAGAGTTCTCCTGTTGATGGAACCAAATCTCGTTTATAGATTCTAATTCCATTGGCTCCAATGGGAAGGTGTACATGGTGAACACCAGAGGATATACGCAGGGAAGTGATTTGTGAGGGGCAATGTGCCCAAATTATAGACTTGGTTGTATCTTGTCAGCTGTCTGCCTTCCAATATGAATGCATTCTTCTTTACGTATGGTTTGCTAATTTCATCTGTAAAGATCACATTCGAAACAACCCAAATGGCAGATACTGTGTTGTCACTTCTCTTTAATCACTTCTAAATTACTTATTAGAATTCACTATTAATAGAGTCCTAAGTTATTTTATCATTCGTATTTGGGGAAAAGCAAGTAGGGCTAGGCAAAGTTATCGAGATAAATAGACTAGTCCTAGAAATTGCTACCATAAATAGAATGTCTGTTCAACAATGCTGGCTAAGAACAATCACATAATTGGTTTGTCTCTGTGGCGAATCTGCATGTTTTATGCTTGTTGAAGTGCTGAAGCTTGCGTATGATTGAGCTGAGTCATTGAGATCATGGGTGTTGAAGATCTGTGAGTGTTGCAGTGTGTAGCATGTCTCTTGTGGGTGGAGGTATTGTTGCCAACATCTATTGGTTGTTGATGAGTAGAAGGCGCCTATGATCATGGAGTTGCTTCTTGCTAGCCACCTACGTTGCCATTGCTTTGCATGAGTCTTGTGTTGCATGCATAATTGGGTTGTGCTTGTTGAACATTGTCTTTACTCGTGTGCTATGACCTCGCTATTAGGACATCTTAGTGGAGAGTCATTAGGCTAATTGTAGCTGGTGCTGGTTGCTCGTTGTTGTAGTGTTGTGCCTTAGCTTATAGATAGAGCTAGCTTGCTATAGAAGGTTGGTCGATTGCTTGGATACAGATATGTTTGGCCGGGCAAGTGTTGAAGATGCACTTCTCATCACTGTAGCCTGTTGAAGTCGCTACCGTGAGTTGGCGGTTGTTTCCTTGCGAGCCCTTGGCTGTACCTTAGTCCTTTATTGCTGCTCACTTTGATGAGTGAATAGCATAGCAGAGAGACTCTCTCTCTCTCTCTCTCTCTCTCTCTCTCTTTCTCTCTCTTAGTGCATAATATGTCTCAAGAATAGAGGAATTATGTCAATAGACCTCTCATAAGAAAAAAATGAATGAAAATCTTTCAAAGGGATGGACTCTCAATGAAGTAAAGTCTCTCTCTCTCTCACACACACACACGCGCGTGTGCACACACACACACACACACACACACACACACACACTTACTATCCCTTTCCCACTTTACATTCAATTTACTTTTTATCCCTTTTCCCTATTTATTTCCATGTTTAATCCGCCCCCCCCCCCTTCCTTTTTCCCTTCCTTCCCCCCACTCCCTCTCTAAAATTTCCCTAGTTTTCTAATTTATTGTCCCTAATTTTGCTTAAATTTTCCTTTATTTTTTCCTATTATTTTTATTTTTATTTTTCTAATCCCACCCCTCTAAAATTTCCCTAGTTTTCTCCTTTATTTCCTCCCAATTTTGCTTAAATTTCCCTTAACTTTTTCCTATATTTTTTTTCTAAATTTTCTAATTTTTCTAAACGCCTCTTTTCCTCTTAATTTTCACCATTTCCCCTTATTTTTGCCCCCCTAAATTCCCCTTAAAATTTCCCAATTTCTTCCTTTTTTATCTCTAACTTTTTTTATCTCTCTCAACCCCCCCTTCTCTCTCTCTCTCTCTCTCTCTCTCTCTCTCTCTCTCTCCCCCCTTTTTTCCCTAACTAAACTCACTAACTAACTTGATCCCCCTAACTACCCCCTAACCACCTTAACTATCCCCCAACCGAACTAATTGCGCTTCATTACCCCAACTATCTCTCTTCCCCAAAACTAGCCTAACCGACTCATCTCCTTGCTTCTCGAGCCGTCCATCTCCTACCCGACTACCAATCACTCCCTATTTAAATGTGCCCTCCCTAACCTCTTTTACTCCATGCCTCCCTATGCATGCTTTCATCACTGCGTTGCCTTTATCCCTCCTCTGCTTTGAGCCTTTGCCCAATGATTGTCCGTCGCCATCCACTAGTCACCGTGCCCCGTAGTCATCATTGCTGCAGACTTGACTGCTATGCCAAGCTCTTCATGGCTCGTTCGCTTCCGCAGCCACCACTCTCTCAAACTCCTCGGAATTTGAAACCATGGACTCTCAGGTTCATGTAGTTCCAGTCCTTCTTGCATTATGTTTATTGAAAACCACACCTCCCCCCCCCCCCCCCCCCCCCCGCCCCCCCCCTCTAGAATCCCCTTCCTTTTTTTTTGGTTCGGTCACTTGCTCTTTAGTTCTCCCCTTGACAACTCCCCCCCCAAACCCCTCTTTCGATTTCTCTTCCTAGTATTTCCCTCTTTTCACCCACTCTCCATTCATTTCCCTCGCATTTCCCTTCTTAATTTTCCCCCTTCCCCCTTTTTTCCCTTTATTGTCTTACTCTATTTATTACCTTTTAACTTAATTTTTTAAAAAAAATCTTCCTCTATATGCCATTTTCTCCTTATTTCCTTTATCCCTACTTTTATTGCTTTCCTTTTATTTTAAAATCTCCTTTTATTTTTCTTCTTAAATGGTCTCCATAAATTTTCTTCTTAATTGGTCTCAATTTACTCTCTCTTCATAATTTTCTCTGACATTTGGCCACAATATCCCTTGTTTTTTCTAAATTCTCTCGACATGCTCTCTCTCTCTCTCTCTCTCTCACCTCCCATATTATGTCCTTTTTCTCTCTTGAATTCCAAAAAAACCCCCCTTCCCCATTTTTAAACCTACTCATCCCCTTCTACTAATAAATATTCCTAATTTATTAATTTTTTCCTAATTCTACTTAAAACTCTCTAAACCCACCACCCCGAAACCAAACCCCCACTCGACTCTCTCACTACTTGACCGTAGCTACTTCCTTACTAACCTTTCACCTTTTGCCCTAACCCCTAACTTGACTAATACTCACCACCTCCCCAACCCCTCACTCGACTACTCTCTAAACCCACCACCCCGAAACCAAACCCCCACTCGACTCTCTCACTACTTGACCGTAGCTACTTCCTTACTAACCTTTCACCTTTTGCCCTAACCCCTAACTTGACTAATACTCACCACCTCCCCAACCCCTCACTCGACTAACGTTTACTCCTTTCCCCCCCTAACTCCCCTACTCCACTATTACTTTCCACCTCCCAACCCCTCACTCGACTAACGGTTACTCTTCCCCCCCCCCTCTTCTTTCCCCCCCACTCTGACTATCTATTATCCCCGACCCGCTAGTTTCTTCAACCCCCAACTACCTCACTCCCCTCACCTATTTAAGCCTCTCCCTCCCACCTCCTTCTCCCACTTGCTCCTACTCCCTCACAACCCCCCCGGCTGTCCCGCTACCCCGACTCTTACATCCATGTGCTTGTTATGGGTCGTTGACCCTCTGGCTCTAGACCTCTGTGTTGCGGTGCCCCGCCACTTCTCCTTACTATACCCGCCGCTTCTCCTCGTTGTCCCCACCCGCCTCCTCTGGAATCTAGAGCCTTGGACCACTGCCGCACGTACGTTGCGACCCGTGCCTCATACTCCACATGTTCCTTAACCTTTTCTTCCCCCCTTTATTTCTTTAACCCCCCTCCAAAACAACAAACCCCCCCTCCACCTCTCTCTTTCTTCTCTCTACATCTTTTCACCCTCCCCTTCTTTTTTACAAAAAGCTTACACTTTTTTTTTAAATTTACCCCCCTCTTACTATATCTTTTCTTTTCCTTTATTTTTATAATCCCCTCCCGCCCCCCCCTTTCTTGTTCTCTAAGATCTCTCTCTCTCTCTCTCTCTCTCTCTCTCTCTCTCTCATCTTGTTCCCTTTATTCTATCAATCTTTCCCTTGTCTAATTTTCTTAAATTACTAATTAAAAAGACTCAATTCCTCACTCTTCCTATACCCCATCACTTCTCCCTCTGTTCATCATCTCACACAAGCAAAAATCCCCCTTGCTTCATTTGTCTTTTCACCTTCCACTCCCCTTTAGAATGTATAACCCTGTCCCACCTTTATTCTTTAATTGTTGGTTCCCAAAGTTTTGTTTAAAACCTCTTCTATATATTTTTCTACCTAACCCTTCTATTTATTAACTTTTTTTCTTTTAGGTTTTCCCCTCTACCCAAGACCCTTTCTTTCTTCCTTAATTTCCCCTTTTCCTTTCCCTCACTTCTCTATAATTCCCTTACAATAGATTACCCTCCTAAATTAACCTTTTTTCACACTACATTTTGTTACATCGAGTAGGTTAAGTATTTGGCAATGCTTCTATTTTATTGTGACCCCAATAACAAGGGAGGGGTGTCTATGACACCTATCTTCCCAACCAAAGTTAAGTTGGTTCTTATCATGTTTTCTTGTTGGATGGTGAGGTAGGTAGACTCCCCTCTTCAATAAAAGTGATGCTTGCCCTAGGACGCATCCATGCTCAACTTCTATATAGTTTCCATAAAGTCACTTCTACAAAAGGGCCCACTACTAGTTTCCTTTATTAACAGGGATTCACCGACTTGTACAAACTTTTTTGTTAATGCAATTTCATTGTCTAGCTTCGCTCTTTTGTCTTTTCACTATGCAAAGGGGTGTTGTAAAGTCTTCCACACACACACACACACACTCACCGACTTGTACAAACTTTTCCATTAATGCAATTTCATTGTCTAGCTTCTCTCTTTTGTCGTTTCACTATGCAAAAGGGGTGTTGTAAAGTCTTCTACACACACACACACACACACACACACACACACACATGGACGAAATTGTATGACGGAAATTTCTCTCAAATGAATAGAAATTCTCGGTGGAAGAGAACACTTAAGAATCTTTCAATTTTTCTCGTTCTCTCACACTCAATCTTTCTCATGTTCTCACAATCTCAACAATGGTGCCTTAGTGGAAGGTAAAAACATGAGCTTTGTTACCATGAAAAAATATGAAAAGAGTAGAGGAGAAGAGTTGGAGAGAGGACAAAACTAGAGAGCTCACCACAAATGACTAACAGTACACTAAATTAGTTGAAAATAATGAATGTATATAAACCCCTTTTGTGTTAGGCTTAGGTTTCCAACCCTTGTGCCTTTTAGCACTCTTTTGGTTAGTGTTATGCACATGTGATAATACATGATGTTCATATGAATCCTCAATACCTTATAGCTATAGTATGAAGTTTTTGAAATTCCATGTAATTCATACCATGCCCTACAACATGTTCCCTCCCAACAAAGCTAAACAAGTGTGACACAATACCCGTTTAATCAAGCCACACCAGCATTAGTGACATAATAGAAGAAATGGGTCATTCGATTCTCCAAGTTCATGCTCCAAAACTCCAATCTCATGTGCAAAACTAAAATATGATTTGCAATTTTGTAACACTTCAACTTGCAATAATCTATTAGTGCCACTTGTTGAACATCTTCGTATGTGCACTTCTCTTCCAATTGCATTCAATGGCATGCTATTGACCATATGATATTTCTTTTTGTTAGAAGTGATTCAACATTCAGCCAAGTACTAGTAAACCCATCTCATGCTTTGAAACTTTCCAACAATTCATCTCTGCACGCTTCATAGGCTAGGAGGTGTAACATTGAGCCATAGGCCATGCTCTAGACTTGGAACATAAATTTTAACCATGTCACTGCTTAAATTCTGTGAGGAGGTATAAAATCCTTGACTAGATCACTCCTATATCATTTTCACCTAGCTCTTGGAAGTTTACAACCACATAAGGTTGTACAAAAAACCCTACCCGTGTTTTAGGTATTGATGTCCTCTCCTTTGCCCATAGAACAACTTTCTTCTCTCTCCATCTCTCTCATACCTCATATCCATCTGATCTACTAAGTTGCATACTGATATTTTGTACATCCACTTCATCCTAAGTCTTTCATTTGTGCTTCCCATTACATCACCAAGTTTACATATATCCATTGTTAAAATTAAAGTTCAATGTTTACATGAAAATAGACATCAACTAACATAGGTACACGTAAAGACCCAATTTGTGCACCTTGAAACTGCCTACATCATTGTTGAATATTGTACCCAAAACAAGGTGAATTACATTCAATGGGCCTACCTAGTAGGCACGTTTTTGGATGTTTATGAAAAGGCTGTGTATATTAAATTATTAATGAATGGTTTGACTATAATAGGTGTAGTGTATTCATGTAAGTTGGTTTTCAATGAATGTGTTTGTCCAATTATGATCCATGGTGGAATTATAAATTGAAGTGGGATTGGAAATACATTGTTTCATGTTGTAGAATTCCATTAACATGAGTAGTTTATCCATGTTACTTATTTTCATATTGTACTGAATGTTGGAAGCCTCCAAAGATATATGTGGGAATTTGTGTATTGAAATTGTCTAGTATGTTGTTCACTGAATGGGTTAGAGTTTTTTTTTTGGGTGGTTGGTGGTTTGTAAACGGTAATTATAGCTATGTTTTTAGAGGATTGAGTCTGAAAAATTGTTAGCAAGCATTGGAAAGCATCATGCAAGTAATGTTCTTTGCATATTAGATGTGCTTGGTTTTTGTAGTAAGTTGAAATCCCAACACCCATTGTTTCAGTGATTTGTTTGAAGTTAGAATGGGAGGGTTACACATGAGAAGGTTTGAGGTGTGTTTCTTGTAGGCAAAATATTTATGGTAGAAGAATGTTTAGGAATTATCATACAATTGATCCAACATTCCCCACTTGAGTGACAAATACTTGTGTAAGGTCTTCTTTCTTTGGCTTGTGAGGAATGTTTGCCAAGTTTGTGATTGTGCAAAATTGTGCAGAAGGTGTTTCTTACAGACAAAGATGCACAAGGTGTTTCTTACACATGTAAGAAACATTCTTTAAAGTGTACATAACCATACTCTTCCTTGTTGTACTCTTGGATCAAGTGTGCAAAGAATCCCTTCCACTTGTTCACAAATGTGAGCTACAATATGTAAAGGTTATCATACACTCCTAAAGGTAGAAAAAATTTACTTTGAAGGCTTGTGTAATGAAAATTACTCACCACCACACAATCTTCGTTTCTTGGCCAATCTGACATGATAAGTTAATCTGCCACTCCCATCCATGTCAACTTTGATCACAACAAATGGAGAACAAATGATATATTGCCCATTGCCATATTGATGTGCTTTAGAGACCTAAAACTCTTAAATTGTCACAAATTAAGACATGTATGTTGCAAGCCTATGGTTGTTCAATAGAGTGGCAGAGTGATAGTACCCTCGAATGGTTCACCTTTGAGTACACTTCTTGTGGATAGAAAACTGACCCGTACCTACTTCACTTATGTTCCTCTTTCAGATTGCAAAGCCTCCAATCCTATAGAAGGAATCTACTTACAGCTTATCTTTGAATTGATCAATATATGAATGAGGTACAACTAATGTGATAACATCATAGATGTACCTATTAGTAAAAATCACCCCTTAGGATAATTGGATAGTCAACATCTTTGGCTTTGTATGTCCCATACTTAATGAGGAGTTCCCCCTAAAAGGCAAACCTATGGTTGATACATTCCATGAGTTGCCAAATGTATTGTATTGGGAGTGATTGAATGAACTGTTTATAGGCTCTTCAAATGGCAATAAAGATGACTTGATCACATCTTGACAACTCTTTGTAGGTGTTGAGGAGACCTTGCTTGTTGCAAATAGTAAGTGAACTTTCAATAAGTTGATTAACATTTCGTTCATTTGTGTTGCACTAAGTAGTTAGAGAAAGTAGAATTTGATCCCCATGCTATAACTAGGTAAAATTTAATCTGTTGTCCATGGCACTGGAGTTATATTGTGTTGTATGAAATGATTTATTTAAAAGACAAATAATAATGCAATTGAAACAAGGAACTATTTATTCTAGTCCATTGCAAGGCACACACTATATTGTATGGAATAATTTCTTTAAAAGACAAATGGTAATGTAATCAAAACAATGAAATACTTATTTTGGTCCATTGGAAGGCACAAGAATGACATAATTCAATCCAAATTATAGTAAAAGCGAATTTAATTTACTATACTAAGTTTAATTGTAGATAACCATGCCATCCTAACTAAAAGAGACACAAGTCCAAAGGCATGCACCCTCAAAGGTGATACATTATTTCATCTTGCACAAGAAGTATGAAACTGATAAACAGGGCCAAATAAACAGGGCGCATGATCTGTGAAACAAAAACACCAAGCTTAATGATGAAGATGACACAACAAAAGTCTGAGTTCTGATTTTTCTACAAATACAAACACAATTTTGAATGATGTAACTTCATTTGAAGCCCAATCACAAAACAAAGAATTTCTAAAGGTTTAGCAATGGCTTCAATATATGAAACAAAAGGGAAAATCGCCTTAAATAAAGCAGACTAGATCCTCTTTCACATAGTATATGGCAAAACAAACCAAAACAATGTTCTTCATAGACAAATCTAGTTTCGAGAACTATTTCCACATGAGCCACAGAGGCAAAGTCAATGGACAGATACATGGAGCCTACCTCATAAGCATAATGAAACAAAAGATAGTAGAGAAATAGAAGAGACCAACCAACGAATTGTCAGGTCATCCAATTGAAATCAGTGCTGGCAGAGCAATGACCTTTCAAGACAACTAGTACCAAAGAACAAAGAAAAGTAAAAAATATCTAGGATGCCTTCATGAGTCTCAATCATCGACGGTTAGAGAAATTGTTTCATTGCACACAATGCTATATGTGCAGCAATAGGTGCAGATCTGCTGTTCACGTAGAAAATACTTGCCAGAAAACAAGCGTACATCCAATAAGTGAATGATTCCACAGAACACAAATACAATTGAACGGACTTTGAATTAATTCTCACCTTCCGCGTATGCTACTTTTATAGCTACTTGGAACACTTTTCGCAATGAGAGCTCAGTAGATTTGTTGATCTCGCCACCTGTCTTACAAAGTGCCCATCCTTTGGGGGCTTTCCAAGGCTAGTGGTAGCCAGAACAGAATTACAAGAGAATCACCGCATGCAGTTACAGAATCCACCTTGCCCTGATGTAGCAAGATTTGCATGCACAACATACATCAACAAATCAATTGAAACACTAAATTTCACATACCTTCAATTGCATGCAATACATTCGGGAAGGCAAAGAATTAGTCGTTTGCATGAATTAACATGACAAGTTCATGCTCCTCAATAGCCTTTCCATATCGCTTCATGAGTTATGCACAAGAATACAATTGCTTGATAAGTCACAGAGTTGGATATTGGAAGGAAGACATAAGATGTAGATGAAGTGAGGAAGAAAATCTATTTGGAAGATAACATTTGTCGAATGTGTTGCTCTTTGTCTCCATGCTTCAGGGAAAAACTAGTGATGGCGAAAACACTCTTATCAGTAGAGCAGCCACAGAAAAAGAACAACAAAGCATGAGCTGATTGTGCACCTAACATGAGCTGATTGTGCTACTATGACGGGATGCCTACAACGTAAAATATAAAAGGGCTGCCCTGATCATGGTCGCATTGCCTTAGTGTGACCATCCCAAAACATATCCTCTAAGGCCTGCCTGTGAGGTGACTCATGCTCAAACAACTCTCGAATGGCTCTCCAATCCAAGCCATGACCATCGATCTCTGCCTCAGCCTATGCCTAAAAGGTATCCAAAACGTGTCTAATCGACCTAGAGCATCAATGACTGAATCTAGACCCGCAACCAAGTGAGGGGGTGCCCTAGCATCTTGTAGTGCCCTCATCTCAACTCTCAAAATCGCTATCTGCATATGAACAATGGTGCCACAACCTGCGCGCTGGCTGGCGCATGCACAAAAAAACACATGGAAATTAATATTCTATTTGGGTAATGAAAATTAATATTCTATTCAATGGGACTTAATAATCTATTTGCAAAATGAAAACTTTTAGCTAGCCAATTTCGATTGAATTTTTGTAAAAGCTCATGACAAGGTTTCATGGAATCACATTTGTCTATGTAACTATATCCATACATAGATCTACAACCTTCCCTAGTTCCCTATTTCTATAGTTTCACATGCCACCTAAAGGGATTGCTAGCCACATGATCTACCCTCTCCTTGCATCAACCTCTCGTACCATATGATTTGAAAATGATGTGTACGCGAGTGTGTTGTTCAAATCATCCTATTTGTTTGATTGATTACACTTACTCACGCACTCCTTGATGAGGTAGGATGTCGTTGGGATTTAGATGGTATTGGAAAAGGAATTTAGATGTTATTGAAAAAGGGATTTAGATGTACATCCTTGGTCTTATTTCATTTTCAAAGAAATTTCAAACTTTGTGTTAAAGATGCTACACTTCCCTAATTTGAAAAATAATATAAAAACTACTTTAATCTCTTTTTCAAAATAAACGAAATAGATGATTTTAAAAAACAAAATATATACATTTTGACATTTAAATAAAAACTTCACTAACTTGAAAAATAATATAAAAGCTACTTTAAACTCTTATTTATAGATGATTTCTAAAAACAAAATTTAAACGTTTTTGTATTTAATTCAAAACTTCACTGATTTAAAAGCTAACATAAAAACTACTTTAATCTCTTTTTTTTTAAATAGATGATTTAAAAAAAAAAAAAAATATATACGTTTTTTACATTTAAATAAAAACTTCACTAACTTAAATAATATAAAAGCTACCTTAAACTCTTATTTTCTTTTTTTCTTAAAGATGCTTTTTAAAAATAAAATTTAAATGTTTTTTTATTTAAATAAAAAAGCACTAATTTGAAAAATAACATAAAAATTACTTTAATCTCTTTTTTAAAAAATATATTCAATTTTAAAAAACAAAATATATACGTTTTTTACATTTAAATAAAAATTTCACTAACTTAAATAATATAAAAGCTACCTTAAACTCTTATTTTCTTTTTTTCTTAAAGATGATTTTTAAAAATTAAATTTAAACATTTTTTTATTTGAATAAAAAAAGGACTAATTTGAAACATAACATAAAAACTACTTTAATCTCTTTTTTTTTTAATAGATGATTTTAAAAAACAAAATATATACATTTTTTACATTTAAATAAAAACTTCACTAACGTAAATAATATAAAAGCTACCTTAAACTCTTATTTTTGTTTTTTCTTAAAGATGATTTTTTAAAATAAAATTTAAACATTTTTTTATCTAAATAAAAAAAGCACTAATTTAAAAAATAACATAAAAACTATTTAATCTCTTTTTTTTAAAAAGATGATTTTAAAAAACAAAATATATACATTTTCACATTTTAAATAAAAACTTACGTAATTTAAAAAATAATTAAAAAAAAGATTAAAATGCATTTTAAATTTTGAAATACTTTATAATTAAATTAGATATTCCTATAAACTAAAATTTAAATAATTTTTCACAAAAAAAAAAGCTACATTAAAAAAAGCTTACTTGGAATCTCTCGCTCCGTCCATCTCTGTCGCTTTGTCGTTGTCCGTTGATCCTTGTCTGTTGCTCCTGCAATTCCGTCGATTTCGATGAGGAGGAGCTCGATCGAGGTATGAAGAATGAGGGATGTCCCTCTCTTTATATATGAAAATTTAGGGTTTCAATACCACGATCGAGGTATTGGATGCCACGTACCTCGATGGAGGTATTTGACATGCAACATACATCATTGGTCTAGCATAATACTTGTGATGCCATATACCTCGATCATGGTCTTTTACATGCCACATATACATCGCTCCATCATACCTCGATCGAGGTATGTCAGCTGCCAGCATAGTACATGTCGGATGCCAGATACCTCGATCGTGGTATTTGACATGCGGCCAAGTCATCGGTCTAGCATACCACGATCGAGGTATGTGGACTTGCCACGCTACCTCGATCGAGGTATGTCATCTACCATGTCGGATGCTAGATACCTCGATCGTGGTATTTGACATGGCCGATGTCATCTATCCACTATACCTCGATCGAGGTATGTGGACTTGCCATGGTACCTCGATCAAGGTATAGGTGGCTTGCCACGATACCTCGATCGAGGTATAGGCTCGGTCTGGTGAAAGAAAGTCTATGACCTTGATTGAGGTATTGGCTTGGTTCGGTTGTCCTCGTGTGCGAATTTCATTGGAGACGATACCTTGATTGAGGTATTTCACACCGAAGCAAAACCTTTGTATTTTCACTCGAGGGGGTGTCACACTCACCCGCAAGTGGTTCGGAATTGGACACCCTTGGCTTGCTACCTCCCTAATACATGCCCTCTTATAGCTCCACTCGAATATGCTCTAGCTAATGCATGTCTACTAGCCTAATATCTCCTCCATGAAAGCAAAATATCCTCCACTCCAGAAACTAGAATACGCCATGAATTCCACAGGAATTTCTCAGAAAGAAGTGGTGCACCATGACTCCGAGATGGTGCACAAACCATTCATCAAAGAATTATTAAAGGAATAGTATTAAATGGTTTAGCACCCCCCAATCAAGAAATGGCAAAAATCCCCCAAAATTGAATTTACCTTTGCAAATTGCTCAATCATACCTATAGCCTTCCAAGGCAGGCCAAAAATGAGGAATATTGTACCACTTGTAGCAATAATGCCACTAATACTAAGTTCCACCATATCGTCATTGTTGAGCATATTGCCTAAAGAATATTCATGCTTCCAAAATCAATCTCTTATGATGCCAACATGGTCTCTCTCTTTCTCTCTCTCTCCCTCCAAAGTATTGCACATGGATTTATCCAAGTGGTCCTTTTCATATTCCATCAAGGTGCGCTTTAAAAAATGACCTTGGCTTAGCCAAGCTTAGTGGAACTTGAGAGGCTAAGATTGGTTTTGAAACCATATTAGTAACTACCCTCTCATGCTCGATGGAGGATGAAAGGTGAAACATGAGAGCCTTTCATTGCCGGTAGAGCATGAGAGGTTAAGATCAATGTAAAAAATTGATCTTAGTTTTGCATGCTTGGTGATCACTAGGTATGAAAGGATAATATTAGTTTTAAATTAATCTTTATCATTCATGCTTGGTGGAGGATGAGAGGCTAAGATTTGTTTAGAAACTGATCTTGGTCTTTCATGACCGATGGAGAATGGTAGGTTAAGATCTTAAAAACAGATCTTGGCCTCTGATGGCCATCTGATGGCCACTAGAGGACGAGAGGCTAAGATTGGTTCCAAAAGCAATCTTTGCCTCTCATGCTCGATGGAGGATGAGAGGCTAAGGTAAATCTTAAAACCAATCTTGGCTCGATGGAGGATGAAACAGTGAATGCTTCATAAGGAGTCATACCCTGTATCAGTCTCTGGTAGGAAGCCGATTAAGCAAGTAGTTTGCTGTAGCTATTGCTTCTGCCCAAAACTAATTTGGAAGATGCTTTTCACTAAGCATTGCTCTAGCACTGTCTGCTAAAGTCCCATTCTTCCTTTCAGCTCTTGCATTCTGCTGAGGAGTATGTGCAATGTGAATTGTCTTCGAATGCCGTGAATTTTGCAAAAGTTCATGAATGTTGAAGACATGTATTCACCTCCTCTATCTGATCTCATGACTTTGATCTTTCTGCCTATTTGGTTTTCTACCATGGCTTTGAATTCTTGAAATTTGGAAAACACTTCAGATTTCTCTTTCAGAAAGTAGACCCAACAATATCTGCTGTAGTCGTCGATGAAAGTCAAGTAGTAAAGTGAACCATTGATGCTGCGGGTCTGGGAATAACCCCATACATCTGTATGTAGATGTTGATGCTGACTTTGATTTTGTTACTGATGATGACCACTTTTCTGATATGATCTACCTCTGCCTCTGCCTTTGCCTTTGCTTCTATCTGAAGCTGTGAATGCCTGATCATTAGAATGACCTTTATGTGCTTGGATGGCCTGAGTCCTGAGTTCTACACCAAGTAGAATTGAATGAAGTTCTTCCAGTGTTGGAATTTGCTGTTGGATGGCAATACTCTAGACTAGATTCTCGTATCCCTCTCCTAGTCCATTCAGAATGACTCGAACCATTTCTGCGGGGTCCATAGTCTCTCTTGCTACTACAAGTTGATTGTTGTAGTCTTTTATGTGGAGTACATTAGCATGACTGGATTCACTACTATTGCGGAAACTCTGGTTGATCTGGTTTCTCAGTGTGAGAATCTTGGATGTGTTCTTGGACTCATAGAGAGCTGTGAACATATCCCATGCTTCTTTTGATGTCTTGACTGTGTTGAGTTGTCCTAGCATGACATCTTGCACATTCTGCTTGATCAGGTGATAGGCATACTTGTCTTTCTTATCCCATTCTGCTTGATGGCAGGATCTGCTACTGGTGTGGAAACTATTTGTGTAGTTGTAGATGCCGTTGCTAGTGCTATGACAATAGATGGACTAGAGCTACTTGTGGTTGGATTGTCCAATGGTCTAGGTGTAGTCCCATCGACATACTCCCATTTGTCCTGAAGTACAAGAATGGTCTCCATTCGGTACTTCCATGTACCATAATTGGAGTTGTCTAACTTAGCAGATGCCTCCAGCTAGTCGCCATGATGCAAGAAATGTACTCAAAAGTGTCGTGAAAATCTCTGTATGAATCAACTGCAAATACACTGACTATGCCAAGTGAAATCTCTGAATTGTCGGTGAAGATAGAATTACAATATATAAAATCTGATCTGTATTACAAGGCTTGTGGCAATGATGCCGGGAATAGTCAAGAGGCTTTACAAGGCTGAAATGATGTGCACAATGCCGTGAGATAGTCGAATAGGCTTTACAATGGTGGCATGTGTGTGTGAAATCAAGTGCTATCTGTCCACTGAATCAATCTGCAATGCCTCTGAACTTTGAAGTCTGCTCACTGAACTGATGAATGTAAGGTCTCGGGTAATGTAATGATGTGAAACTGTATGTGAGCATATGGACTGACTCCGAGTAGGTATTAGTCGGGAATTTCGGGCATGGCTTAGATTGGCAACTTGGGAAAATTCAAAGCGTCCCCTCTATGACGATCTAGTCTACTCTGATCTAGATCTATACCAACCATCGATCGATGAAAGAACATCAAATAATTCCTTTTCTTTTGTTCCTTTTAAGTGCTGGGTCAGATGCGTCGATGTAGAGGCAAATGTGCATGAAGGAAGTGGTTTTGTTGGTGAGGCTCAAATGTGAGTGTAACTTGCACCAAAATGTGCATGTGATGTGACAAGCACATAGAGCACAAAAAAATGAGCGACTTTCCTTTTTGGAGCACCCTCAGATTCTTCCTGGATCAAGAGATACTACTTGATCTAGGTGGAGGGGCAAAAGGAGTGCAAATGTGCTCAATGATGATGTGTCACTATGAGTCACATGCAGTGATGATGTGGCACTATGCCTAGCAAGAGGTGTGCTAGTGAAGCCTTGTGCTGAGGTGGCAGAAGTGGTCACATGAAGTGACTGTGGAGCACTATGAGTGCCTTCAGAGGTTAGTGCTGATTGGACAGCTGAGGTGGCACTACTGAGGTGGCACAGATGATGATGTCAGTAGATGATGTGGCCTGATGACATGGTAGGATGATGTGTCCTTATGATGTGGCTACCACCATGGCAAGTGATGTGGCAGATAGGATGAGGGTTGAAGATGTGGTAGTCGATTGCCATGTGTCAAGATAATGTGGCGATGTGGCATGTTGAGCGAGGGTGATGACATGGTAGATAAGGTCTGCACATGGCAGACTATAGTCCTAGTCTAGGGGTGGCCGAAATCATGAAGATCCGATGGAATCTACGAAGATTTTGTCAATGCTAAGGGTCATGGTTGAAGGAGTCCCATGTTGGCGCCGTTGAAGTTACTTGGTGGAGTTGTAGGAAGCCTAGCCGTTTTGGCTATCCTTGTATGCTACGGTCGCATTGGAGGCAAAAGGTTGACATTTGGAAGTCCACAGGCAGGTTCACCTAGTAGTGTCAATGGAGTCGGCTAACTCGGTGGTGGCTGCGAGCCTTAGAGCATAGGTTGCTGTCGTGGATGCACCATCGACTATGAAGGCTGGACTGTAGTTTGCATGGAACTTGCGAAGAGGCTGGTTATAGCAATGGAGAGGCAGAAGGTCGTTTGTTCTAGGAGCTTTGCTGTGGCACTTTCGTGGAAAGAGCCCTTCTCACTGACTACAAGTAGGAGTATGTCGCTGCCATGTTTCTTAATCATTGAAGTAGAAGAGGTGCTCTTTGTCTAGAGTAGCCCGCTAGCTTGCTATTGTAGGGAGTCGACGGCCTTGGAGGCTATTGTTGATGGCAGGAGCCTCGAGCTCGTTTGCTTCACTGTTGGTGAGGAAGCTTGGTGCTATGGTGTTGTTCGTTGTAGTGAGGGCGGCTGTTGGAGGGCGTTGGAGCCTAAGTTGCTCGATGATTAAGGCCTCGGAGCCTTTGTTGTTGGACATGTTGAAGGTCGCAAATGGGCTATGCAAATGAGCTGAAGGAGTCATGGAGCCTCTCACTAAAAGAGCCGTGGGGTGAGCCTTTGCTTTGGTGCTTGCTGTGTTGCCCAATTGCACAGCCGTGGGCTTAAGGTGATGCCGAGGATTAAGGATAGACTCATTTGGAGTCATTTGGAATATAGATGCCATCTCTCCCTCAGTGACACAGAAGACTATGAAGGACTCACTTTTTTTTTTTTCTCTTGGATACTCTTGGAGACAAATCTCTTAATTTTTAGAATTGACCTTCCTTTCTTTCTCTCTCTCACTCTCACAGCAACAAGATCTCTTTCTTTTCCTCTCAATGAATCCTACAAACATCTCTTTCTCTCAACAACTAAAATCTCTCAATGGTCTCTACATCTTTCCCTATCACTCAAATTACACGGGAAGAAGAGCACTCTCTCTCACAATAGATCTCTCAAGAAACAATGAATCGAATGGAAGGAGATTAATGGAAATCTCTCAATCTCTCAGGGACAAAAATTTCTCTCAAATGGATGGAAATTTCTCTATCACTCAATGGAAGTGAAAGAACACTCAATCTCTGAATCTCTCTTGCACTCTTAGGAATCGCAATGCCTCAGCGGAAGGCAAGGCAGCTTTGATACCATGACAAAATATGAAGAGGGGAGAGGAGAAGAGTGGAGATGAGGAGAGAGGGTACAACTAGAGAGCACACCACAAATGACTAAATGTACACTAGATTTAGTTGAAAAATTAGAATATATACAAACCCATTTGGGTTAGGGTTAGGGGATCTAACCCTTTCCTTTATAGCACTCTATAAGGTTAGTGCTATGCACATATGATCACGTGATGGTGCTATGCACACATGATCACATGATGTTGAGCGTGAACTCTCAATAGGGGAGGAGGGGTTGAGGGGGGGTAAAGGGAGAAGAGGGGGGGGGCTAACTAATAATGATGCATACCATCACATTTCCCATAGCCCCACCATCACCGACATGGCGAGAACAAAGCAAACTAGAAGACCGGTTGATTCCAAAACAAAGCTCCCAATCCCTCCCGATGTATACAATGCAATGATCGAAGAGAAGAAAGAGGAGGTAGGAGGAGGAGGACGAGGACGAGGAGAGGACAGAAACCAATGAGCAAACAAATGATGATGAAGAAGATCTTGGGGAGCAATTCAATCCTCAAAGTCAGCTTGAGGCACCTCAAGAGCCAAAAAGTAGACTAGAAGAACAGGAGTGCAAAAGACCCAGATTGGAAGAATGGGCCAGAGGACAAGAAGATGCCAGGCAAATGCGAATTCAATTGGCTCAACAACAAAGGGCACAAATGGAGAGCCAACAACGATGACATGCATGGCAAAATGCTACTTAGTACTTTCCACATTCTAGACAGGGTGGAAAATCTTTGCCATAATTGCATCACACAACAAAAGGAAAAGGCAAAGCTCATAGTAGGCAAGGTGGAGGTGGAGGTGGAGGTGGAGGAGGAGGTGGAGGAGGAGGAGGAGGTGGAGGTGGAGGTGGAGGTGGAGGAGGAGGTGGAGTCCATAGAAGGCACTGCAAGAGATAAGCAAGTATCAAAGTAGTGTGAATCTTTTAGTCCCAAGAGCTCCGTTCGCTCGATTTGTGAAAGAGATTATGCAATCCTATAGGGATGACTATCGTATTCAATTAATCACACTGGCCACTATACAAGAAGCAGCAAAAGTGGCGATCATAACTCTTCTTGAGGACACAAACTTGTGTGCAATCCATGCCAAGATGGTTATGATCATGGAAAAAGACATGCAATTGGCAAGGAAGATCAGAGAAGACCCACAACTTAGGCCATAGATCAGATTTTTTGTTGTATTCACTATAGACACCAATTTTGGTTGTCAAAAGCAATTTTGTGCAAAGATGGTTGTAAATATTTTTTGTAATAGAATCCTTTGGAAACTATTTTTCTTGTAGATTTTCAACTTTGAGCTTTCATTTTCAAGTGGAATCTTGCAATGTATTATTTACTTCCATATCTAATGTGTGTACATAATGTAATTGATTGTTGATGCAAATAATCATGGTAGAATGTAATTAGTCAATAATCATGGTAGAATGTGATTAGACACTAGTATGTGATGGAGGATGCATCCCCCTAAAAAACAAAAACAAAAAAAAGCCCCCAAGGATGTGATGGGTGTATTTGTTTCTTGTGTGTGTGATGGGTGTGTGTAAGTGATGGGGGATGCATCTGCAAAAAAAAAGCTTTTGAGAGGCCTCTTGGGGGAGTTTTTTTGTGTATTTCTTGGTATAGGCTCTTTTTTTTGTTTTTTTAAATATATTTCTTGTGTGTGTGATGGGTGTGTGTGTAAGTGATGGGTGTGTGTGTAACTGATGGGGGATGCATCCCCCAATTAAACCCTAAGAGGCCCAAGTGGCACAGGTGTGACTTTGGGCCAGATGGGGTCCCTATCTGGTCCAAAGTCACGCATGCATGCACTTGGCCTCTCAGGGGCTTTTTTTGGATTTTTTTTGGTGTATTTCTTGGTATAGGGACTTTTTTTGTTTTTTTAAATGTATTTATTGTGTGTTGATGGGTGTGTGTGTGTGTGTAAGTGATGGGGGATGCATCCCCTAATTTAAAAAAACAAAAAAATAGCCCTTGAGAGGCCAGTGCGCGCAGGCACGACTTTGGGCCAGACGGGATCCCCCTTTGGTCCAAAGTCGCGCCTACATGCACCTGGGCCTCTCAGGGGCTATTTTTTATTTTTTTAAAGAAAACATAAGATTGGTGGGCTCTTAAAGTAGAATGGACATCTGATTGCATTTGAGATTTGGAAGCTTTAAGTCCATAACTATTTGTGACAAAGAGCAAAGTTCTAACATAGTCCATGTATTAAAGACATGAAAACATTTTTTTAATAGGGTCAACATAGACCACACCAGTCACTCACTTGCCTACCTATCACCCAATGGATAGAATAACAGATGTGCTAGAACCAGTCATTCTAGTAATATGGCAACATTATTGAGTACATTCAAAGTAAGAACAATGTTGTGATCAATGCATGACTTAGTCCAAAAGAGTTGGTCACAACAATTTCCATTGTGTACAACCACTTTCTTTGACATGAGGAACGAATAGCACAACTCCAAGAGTTTTGGAAATTTTAGGGACCCTGTCTAGCCCAAAGTCGCGCCTGCGTGCACTTGGGCCTCTCAGGGGCTATTTTTTGTTTTTTTTAAAGTGGGGGATGCATTCCCCATCACTTATATACACACACACAAGAAATACAATAGGGGGAATTAGATAATAATGGATGTTAGCACCCTCCCCTAGGTGTTGACTTCATTTGTTAAGGATGGTAATTAAGATGTCATTTTCATCCTTGGGGTCATTTTACCACTACGTCCACTAAAGGGACTGTGCTAAGATAATTGTTACTTCGAAATTAATATGTTTCATGCTTACAAGGACCCTATGTTGAACAAAGGACCTCACATTTCTTTTGGATCACTCACTTAATTATACCCTTAAGAGTACATATCCTAGTTGTTGCACTCATGAGGAAATCGGATGTGACAGCGAAGCCTGGATTCCATTACCTGTCATGCAAGGACACCGGCCACCTTACATCTCTCACAAGCATGCAATGCCTATACCTCCTTGTCGTGTCAGCTTAGATCTCTAGGCCTTCTCTCTATCTTCTCCTCCCCCATATTTTTCCACTTTCCTCCACCTAGATCCTGTATTCTTTCCTTTCCTCTCCCCATTGACGCTAAACTAGCTTGCATTAGCATTCATGCAGCTCGTATGGTAGCCTTTTCCTTCTCGAATAATTGGGCAACGCCACTCATCAGGTTAACTCTTATGGCTTGCAAAATCCTTCCATCGCTTTGTGCCATCGATGGTCCTAACATGTAAAAACAAAAAAAAAGTGCCTATGTCATGGCCACCTTTCAATCAAAGATGCAAATTTTTTGCCCAAATCAATTTGCTTCATGCGTGAAATGTGTCCCAATTTATAAACCCATATCTTGATCATTAGCATTCAAAGTTGGGACCACCTTTGAATAATGGTTTCATATGTCATGTTATTCACATCATTTTACTCCATTGCAACCATTTTAATCCATTGTTGCTCACAGCTATTAGTGCATTTGTCAACCTTACCATTTTGTATCAAACTTCATTGCAATCATCACCAATGCCTTTAGAATATTAAGGCACACTTCTAAAGCAATTTTGGCCATTCCTAGCATACTTTACAACATTTTACACCATAAGGGCCTACATCTTCAATTGTGTGTAGCACCCCTTAGCCACAATTTCCATAAAAGTCAAAACCCAATCTCCTATGCTAGGATTGAGTCAGTCATATGCTTGTTCTCTATCCAAATATGAGAATACACAAACACCAACCAAGCATACATGTGAATTATTGCCATCTCCATGTGGAACCATTGGCATAAGTGAGATTGCCATCCCAATCATGGAGCATATATCCTCTTAATTTACATTAATCCTTCCAACTAACCATGCACATAACTAAATTAGCCACCATATTATTGTTCTATTTTCCTCCTAGGTTTGGGATGCAAAAAATTCCTAGTCCCAAGATGAATCTAAATATGGAAGGGTTTGAGATTGTGCATCCAATCTCCATCCAATTTGACCTTTTGTTGCTATCTTGATTAGAGTTCATCGGCAATCTTGATCTTGTCTATTCATACACCTAGTAACTTGAAGAAATTTTGAAATCTTTTATAAGGAAATGCACTTTTCTTCAAAATCAATTGTATATTTAAATTAAGGATACACTAAAATCCAAGAAATGAAACTCAATTATAATGCAAAACACCACCCATCTGGAAAACATGAGATATATATATTAAATTTTGATGTCTATACAATATTTCTTGTATATTGCATCCAATAGATGCACTTTTTACAAAATATTTGCTTGCTTAGCTTTAGCTACTATTGCTTCTCTCCTTTGAGTTGACAAAACATTGGGTTCATTGAAAGATTCTACAAGCTTTCGAGCATCATAAACACTTGCTGAAGCACCCATAGGAGCAACTGCCATGATTCTTCTTGCTAGTTTCTCTCCAAAAGTAGATAATGCCAAGTCCCACCTCACCAAAATACACTTGTGCATAGAAGGGGGTAAAGGCACAAGGGAGACTAGCTTTGAAAGTGCCCTACACTTTATCATCTCTTCCTTCCCATAAGGGGAGAACAAAGTATGGAAGCACACTAGGCTATGGCGCTCAAACATTCCCATGTAGTGTCCTAGTACTTAATCCACATCGATGCTATCACCTCAACCCCCTTTAGGTGTCACAAACTTATCAACTTTGATGACGTCCTGAAAATTGAGATAACATCAGTAATCTTCTCAATGTCAAACTAAGAACATAAATTCATTCATATTAACAAAATATCATGAACTTACAATGTGGGCAACATCTTGTTTGTCCATTCCTAGCTGAGTTATATCGATGGAGCTTTTTCTCTCATCAATTGCTGGAGGTGTTGCTGATGATGAGGCCTCTATAGTATTCTCAAGTCTCTGGTGTTTTTACACCCTCTCTATCTCCAATCTTTCCTAGACCTCATGGAACTCTGTCTCTGTAACTGCTGCATTAGTAGAGTCATGCATTTCCTCCCACATAGTTAAGATCGGATGCTCCAAAGTGTTTGCACATGCCAAATCTGTGCACATATCCAACCCCTCTTCTGGGTAACCTAAGTTACTATTACTCTCCCAAGCGAAGAGTGCCCCCAGTACTTCATCTTCTCTTAAATTTTTAATGTATTGAATCTCAATCAATAACAAATATTCTCTATTTTCAATCAAAATATATAGAAGGGTTTGCATCAAAACCTCATCCGTCATACCTTCTTCCTCCTCTTTTTGCTCTCCTTCCTCCTCTTCCTCTTTTGGCTATCTTGTGGGGGATGATGTCCCACCTGCTTCAAGAACCACAACCAACTCTATCGTCTGCTCTATTTTTGCTATGTGCTTTCCCTCGTCCAAAGTTGCATTAGACCAATCTAGAGCAATGGTAGCTTTCGCAACCACATTAGGATTCTCCTCTATGTTCACATCTTGCCCTATTGCTAGAAAAAGAGTTGGCTCTACATTGATGAATGGAGGTGCATCTCTGTCCTCCATTTCCAAAAGAACCACACAATAGGCTATTTCTAGGGATACAAAATGAGTTCCTATAGGACCCGCTTGCAGATCCAACTCTTCATCCTTGGAAATCCTTCTAAAACTTTTTGGACTAAGGGATTTGCAAATTCTTTGCAACCTAAACTTGAAAGTGCTATCATCCTGGCGACAGTCAATGAGGAGATTCACAAGAATCCACTGTACTCTATCTATGTCTAGCTGGATCAGGTAAGGCTTGATTTTCTCTCTCACATAATCTACCACATCTCTAAAGAGATCTAGATGCTTGTGGACTGTGCTGATGACATCTATCTGATGATCAAAAATGTCATACAACTCTAACTCTCTACTCAAATGACGAGTAGAGGCGACGAAGTCATGGTATGCCTCACGGGGTGTGGCCATTGGAGGGTTGTGGAAGATGGCAAGAGCAGGTTGTTTGGGAGGTGAGGACAATAAAGGCTATGTCATACCCAATGGCCCTTTATATAGTTGACTTCAGTCTCTTTAAATACCTTAAAAGTCCAACTACAATTTACGTAATAAAATATTGGACAATGTAATATATTGGCCTAAATAATTTGCTCCACTCTTGCCTCCCCCGCCACCCAAAATAATGGATTTTGTTTTTGGAATTTAGGGGGCCCTATGTTAGTACAAATGACATCACACTTAACAAAAACTATTACATTTAGTAAAAAACTATTACGACACAGTTTCAAAACTTTTACATTTCTTCAAGTGCTATTACAACACACTTTAAAAGCTATATTATATTTTCAAAACTATTCCAACACACATAAAAAACTACTAATTTTATTAAGTATACTCATTGCCACTACAAATGACATCACACTTCAAAAACTATTACATTTATTCAATACAAGTATGAATGGACAAGTTACAAGGAGGCTCCCATTTCTCAAGTATTGATGTTCCTTCGAGTTGCCTTCTTACTATCTTCCCATTTAGTGTAAAGAAAAAATCACTATCATCAAAGGTGACAATGATGTATTCTAGAACGTGCTTCAAGCTCCAACTACCTGTGACCTCAAGATATTGGATATCCCCATTGGGCATATGTACCTCTACCTCTGTGGTGTCCACTACATCACAATCCATAGGTATCCATGTGCCATGATTATTTTTCCAATGTCTGTAAGTGTATCTCATGTAGCAAATAGTCTGCACTACTTGATATCTTATTACTATACTTTCTTTAGTAATAAGTATACATCGAAAATGGTCTCCCTTCTACAAACCCTCCCTAACATCCCACATTGGGTATAGAATATTATTGAGCAATTCATTTTCTAGGCCTTTGCATACCCACATGGTCTTTGTCTTGTGAATGAAGACTGATTTGAAAAAATAAATAAATGTAATGGAGGGCATGAACCAACTAACACTTACAAATTTTAAACCGAAAGTAAACTTCATTGATGATTGAATATCTGATCTCATCTTCATTCTAAATGCATCTATAGAGAATGGATCAGGAAGAGGCTATTCTGGACTATTAAAGTTAGGGAGAGGAATAGGACGTTGATGACACGAAAGCGGTATAGCTATATGTGCCTTTATAGCGTGTCACACTCTCACACGCAGAACAAACTCACCTAGAACTAAACACCCAGAGCTATCAACAGACTTTATTTCAAGCATGTATACAAAAACTCAATTTCAGCTTTGACTCTTTACACAAAACTCCACAGGAAAACCCGTCCAGAGTGATTCCACACATGAGACTATATTCAACTTACAAAGCAGCTCAATTCTAGTCTGATTTGATACACTCTCTAGCATCAAAAGATCACAGATTCTCTGCTACAACAAGGCCACATAGTTTCGCTTCAAAACAGTCCACAAAACTTGCATATATTTGACTCCAGACTCCACAAAACTCCTCCTGTTTCACCCCTTCTGCTGCTGTTTTGCTGCAACCAACTTAGAAATTCAAAAAACACCCCTTTTCCTGTAGCTCCTGGCCCACAACACCTCGAGAACACCTCAAAACAATTATAGCAAATTGTATTTATCAAAAAAGAGCTCGAAATCACAAAAAACTGCAACTTTTCTGTCCAAATCTCCTCCTGTGGCTTCTCCCCTGACCTACACAAAATCTGAACTGACAATTCTTCAAGAACCTAGAGCCTTTTCCTATTGCCAACAACCTCCTCACACCAAAAAATGTCTGATTTTTGTATTTTTTAACAAGTTCCTAGGGTCTATCACACTCCTACTGCCTCCCTCTTCAAACATAGTAGTAGCCCACTTCTTCTGGTGAATATCAGCCAAATAACAACTGTTTATGCATTCCCTTTTAGCCAGGCAGTGAATTCCAGCTAGTACAAACTTCGGGCAGTAAGAAAACAATCAAATCTGAAATCGACCTCACTCTCTTCACCTCTGCTTCAAGTTCTACTGACCAAGAACCACCTTTTTGAAATCGCCCAGCTTCTAGCTCCTTTAGCATGCAAAATTAGCAGCACTTCCTCCCATAAATCAAGTCGCCCTTCTTTCCTGACTATGATTTCGAACAAAAATTTGATTGCCCTGCTTCCCTCTTGCTTCCGACACTTGATTTCAGCAAATTCACGATTGCTTACTTCTTTTGACACCAAAGGATAGCAAAAAACAGCAACTTCCCATGATGGAAATGCTCCCTCTGCCAAGAGCTCATTGTCCATAGCCTCTAGGACGCAAGTTTACAACCTCTACTCAAAAACTGCACTCCAGGCTCACTTGCAACATCTCTGACCAGGTTTCTTGCTCCCTCCAGCTCTCCAGATTAGGGAGTGTTGAAAATGCCTCTTTTTCTCTGCTTTTCCCCCTTCCTAGCCTCCATTCAAGCATCCATCGACCTCTTCAGCAAAGCCTATCATCCAAGGTCATTTACTGCATGACAACCCAACACAGCTACCTCCTCTGCTCAACACACAAGCTCTTCCCTGGCTCTTCCTACTTTTGACATGGCCTCACCTTCACGATAAGCTTGTAGTACACCTACGTCACCATGATCCTCTAGCCACCACCAACTGCTACAGCTTTTCAGTCCTCAAGTCCCTCTCCCGTTCAGAAGCAACAACCTGCATGCATAGTGTCGCAATAGCTCCATCCAGGAGTACCTTCTCTGTAACTTACAATCCTCCCTACTGTATAGTGGCAATGACCCTCTCTCGAAGCTCTCTGCCCTTCACTGAGATCCTCACCACCTGCCTAGTAGAGACCTTTTTCAGAACTCCCTTCTTTTCCCTCTCCACTTGTGTGTCTATTCCCTATGCATTCCTGAAAACTTCCCGAATTCTCCTTCATGCCCAAGCTTCATGTACATGCTCACTCCTCAACGAGAAGCTTCCCTCCTCTATTACGTAGCCACATGCATGGATACCTTTTTGATTCTAGCCACATCATTCTTAATTAGCCACCTCATATTTGTCTTTTTACCACTCCCAAGGCTTCTCACAAAACTTAGGCCAAGTCACTTAATGCACACATTCCTAACTCTGGATACTATGAAGTACTCGAAAGCTGCTTACACAAAATCTCATTGAATGCCTGCAAGCACACACATGAGTTGAACATCACACATGTACATATGTACAAGACAAGTTTGGGTTTTTTTTTAACCATTCAAATCAATCAATTGGTAAGTTCCATTTTCAAATTTCTTCTCCACTCTGTATGGACCTTCCCACTTAGTTTGAAAAGTAGTATGAAATGTACTATCCAGTTTGCTATTGTATCTGAGAACCAAGTCTCCATCTTTGATTTCTTTTTTCTTGATTTTTGCATTTTCCAATTCTTGCCTCCGCATTTGCACTCTGGCATAATGCTCAAAAGCCAAATCCCTATCTAACTGCATTACCTACAATGCTAGTAATCTCTCCCTGTAACTGTCTACAGGCTCATATCCTTCTTCAACTAAAAATTTCAAAGCTAGTATCTCTACATCCAATGGCAGAATTGCTTCTTTCCCATACACCAAATGAAATGGAGAGAATTGAGTGCTATGCTTCACTGCTACCCTGTATGCCCACAAAACTCTATTCATCTCTAAATCCCAGTTTTTGGTTTGGCTCCCAGCCATCTTAGTCATCATTAATTTGAAATCCCCATTAAAATTCTCATCCAATCCATTGCGGGAGTTGCATGAGCCATATGGCAAGAAGGTGATCAACAAGCTTTACCTCAAGCCCTTCTTTGTGCATGATGGACCCAGGCATGGAAATGCTATGCATTCCCTGCCTAGGGGGGAGGGTAGTATGGGGTGATATACTTGTGATTTAAATTCAGCTGGCTGCATAAATAATCTGTCACTTCTCCTCTGAATCTAGGACCACTATCTGAAAGTAGCTCCAAGGGAATCCCAAATCTGTAGCATATGTGTTCATATGTAAAATTAGCAACCCCTTTGCTATCCACTCTCTTTACTGCCTTCACCTCTGCCCATTTTGATAAATACTGGTAGAGGACCAATTGCATCTATCCCCCATCTTTCAAAAATATCTTGGTTCCATTTTAAGAATTCTTTTTCCCATCCTCTGACATTCATGGTAGGATCTACACCAATGCTGTACATCCTTCTGTATTGAAGGCCACACATAACCCTCCAGAAGTATTTTTTACAGTGTGATCTTAAAAGCATAGTGTCCTCCACAAGCTCCTTCATGGGTGGATGATAGTATATAATATATTTCTTCTCTCGAGGGCACTCTTCTCAAAATTTCATAAGCTCCTTTCATGTAAAGCTCATCATCAATCATCATATACTGTCTGCTCTTTCGTATGAAGTGATGTTTCTAACTCTTCTTAAGCTCTCGAGGTAGATGTCTAGTAAGAAAGAAATCCACTATTTGAGCCAGGAATTCTCTCCCTCTGTATAGTGGATCTTCAAGCTTTGCTATCATTGGATCTTGGTCACTCATCTCCTAAGCCAATTCATGTGCCATTTGATTATCCTCCCTTCGCACATGCTGTATATTCCATGCTGTAAATTGTTGAAGCAGCCTTTTTACTTTGGCTAGATACCCTCTCAACCTCAGGTTTCTTGCTTGCCAACTTCCTAGAACCTACTTTACAACAAGTAGAGAATCTCCCTTGATCATTATCTTCTGAATCTTCAGCTTAAGTGCAGCCAGCAACCCCTCATATAATGCTGCATACTCCGCCTCATTATTACTTATGGCTTCCAGATGGACTCCCTCCTTTTGAATTAGCTTGCTCTCTGAATCAGTAATCACATAGCCTCCATTAGCTTGATGTAAACTCTTCCTGTATGAGCCATCAAAATGCAAGATAGATGCTCCTGGAATGATAGCATGCTCCCTCCTCCCATTTTTGCAATAAAATGGCTCCCATAGCATCAGGTCCAAATGAAGGGTTCACATAAAAGGTATGAAAGAAGTCTGGAGCTTTCACACAAGCAATCTCTCCCAACACTTCCTTCACTCTATTGAACACTACTTCACAATCCTCACTCCATTGGAGAGGTTCTTCTTTCATAGCTTGTTGCAAAGGATACAATAGCTGAGAGACTAAATGTATGAATCTTGTCATAAACTTCACTTTCTGCACAAAAGTCTGCAACTGTTTTGATGTAGAGGGAGCTAGAAGTAAGATAAGGGCTTTCACCTTCTCTGGATCAGGCTCTACCATTTTGGGATACTACATGTCCCAATAATTTCACTTTGGAGCATCCCAAATGACATTTCCATGGGTTGAATTGTCTTGCTTCATCCATTCTGTGGAACACTTGATCCAGCCTCTATGCATGCTCTCTCTTGGAACTGTCCACACATATATCATCCAGAAATGCTCTCACAAATTTATCAATGAAAGGATCTAACACTTCATCATTATTCTCCTGATACCATGCCGGTGTATTCTTCAATCCAAATGGCACTACTCTGTAACAAAAGCAACCCCAGGGTGTGATGAATGTAGTTTGGAATTGATCCTCCTTTGGCAATTGAAATCTGGAAGTATCCAGAGCATCCATCACACACACTGTATTTCTCATACCCTGCCACTCTATCCAATATATCATCAATAAAAGGAAGAGGATAATGATTGATTTTAGTTACCGCATTGAGAGCTTGTAGTCAATACATACTCTCCATCCTCTTGCATGCTTAGGAATAATTACCACTGGATTGCCCCAATCTGAATGCTCCACTGGATAGATCAGCCCAGCTTTGAGCAACTTATTCAACTCCTCTCTCAGCATGGGTAAAAGCTCTCTGTGTGTCCTCCTCAACTTCTGAAAAATAGGCCTGCTGCCTTCTTTTAGCTCAATGTGCATTGGCTCACATTTGAAACCCCTGATCTCTTCATGTGAGGTAATAAACAGCTTTGGATACTGATGAATGACTTTCATATACTCCTCCTTCTCCACTTCTTCCAGACTGGAATTCAACATGGATAGCAACATCTCTTCTCTCTCTGTCTGGGAAGGTGGGGGTTGCATCAAATTATCCATATCTTCAAGCTTACTCTCCTCCTTAGCTTCTTGTATCTTTGTTGTGTGCAACTCATATGCATCAGATTCCTTCAACAGAAATGATACTTGCCCCTCCTCCTCAGATGTAGTACTTTCTTCTTCAGTCCCACTATCTGACTCCTCTTCCATGCTTGTTTCTTTCGGTTCTTCTTCTATTTCCCGTCTACTGCTCATATCAAATTTCGTGGCCTTTCCTTTCTTATTATGCACTGTAATTGTACCCATCTTCCAGTTTTGTATTGCTCCCACCTGTCTGAGCCAAGGTCTGCCCAAAATCAATGGGTATGCTCCCAAACCAGTAGGCATAATGTGGCAATTAATGCCACAGGATACCCCAAAAGCATCCACTACTACTCCCGTGCATATACCCAGACACTTCACCTTCGCATGGTTTGCCAATCGGAGCCTAAAATCTGAATGTGCATTCAATTTTAGCCCCAACCTCTCCATACATGCCTGAATCATGACACTTATCTGTGCACCGCCATCAACATATGCCTCTCCAACTCTCATACCTCCACACCATGCATCCATTGCAGGGCATAAATCTGGAAGATCTTCTACAGACGTCATCCCATCTCTCCTTCATAGGCTCCTGCTCATTACTTTTCCTGGGATTATCCAACTTCTTCCATTCTCTTTTGAGTTTCGGACACAAACCAAGTAACTGTGCAAAAGTTATATTGGCTATTCTCCCCTTCAAATCATTCATCAGTGTGTATTCCTCTTGTCCTTGACCCATATGCAAATCTGAAGTCTTGTAATGTTTCCTGGACCTTCGACTCTTCTTTTTAGGAGACTAAGGGCTGAGATCAAACTCCACATGCTTCCCTTTTTTTGCAGAAGGTCCATTTTCTCCTATTGCACTTCTTGTTCTCTTTGCGACTGGCATGATCTCTAGAATAGTCTCCACCCTAATTAGGTTGATTGCCTTCCCTTTTCCTTTATCTTCCCACTTGACTCCACTGGTAGAGGGTTGATTTAGATCCTTCACTTCCACATTGAAGTCTCCTGATCTATAATTTGTCTTTTGCATCATAGGATAAATTTCTCCACCTACTCTTGCTAGCTTATCACAATGAGGGCTGATATGTCCCCACTCTCCACAGTTCCAACACTTCACATTGCTCATGTATCCCTGTCCTCTACCTGTTCCAGCTGTATTTCCTTCACTCCCAGCCTGTATATCTCTCCTGTTATTTTGCACACCTCGGCCTCTTCCTCTTCCTGCAGTCTCCATCCAATTTAGACTAAGTGATTTCATAAGCTCTACAGCATCATGCAAGTCCTTCTTTAGGGAGTTATCTTGCATAGGAACAGACACTGGCTCTCTCTTTGCATAAGCCTTTATTATTTTTGGACTTCCAATCAGATTCCTGGGCTCTTCTTGCATGCCAAGCTGTCTCAGTCTTTGGACTTTCCATTCTTTCTCCCTGGCCACTCTGACAGCATCTTCAAAACTATCCAGATTCTTCAGCTCCACTTTCAATATGAGTGTAGGCTTTAGGCCAACTATGAAACGATCACGCTTGATCATTTGAGGTGGTACTTCCGGAATAAGAGCTTCACATCACAAACTCCATAATCTCCCAAACTGGATTATGTACTGATTCACATCTTGTTCTTCCGCCTGTCTCACTGAGCATAGCTCTTTCCAGACTTCATTAGGGCTCCTGGCTTGTGCAAACTGTACAAGGAAAGTTGCTCTCACCACTGTATACTCTAGATTTTATTGCTGAGGATGAGCAGTCCTAAAGGTAGCAACTTGAGTCTGCAACCATGCTTTTGCATCTCCCTCCAAACAATAATTCAAGATCTGAAACAAAATCTCAAGGGTTGCCCTATCTTTCATAAGTGTTGTAAATTCCATCTTTTCCAAGAATCTTACTGCATTTTCATATAGCATCCCCCAATATTCTAGGAAATTTTATGCCATTCTCACAATCTTTCAACTGTCACACCCTGGCTTTCTCAACCACAACAAAACTGGAAGGCAACAAAACAAACACACTACTGAAGAAGCTCACTCTACATCTGAAGAGCATTCTTTTTCCTACGGGCAAGCACTTTCAGAGCTCTCTGCACTCTGGCTTGGAGTCGGATCACACGTAGCTGGAGTTCAATGCATTTGTCCTTCCTATGACCACATTCTCCACACAACTCACACTGTATCAATCTCATATGTGGATTTCTCCCCATTCCTTGCAACACATCTCAGAACATTTGCTCTTCCAGTCTTGTAACCTGAAGTGAACTGCCTCTGTGGAAGCACCAAAAAGTGATGACATGGAAGCGGTATAGCTATATGCACCTTTATAGCATGTCACACTCTCACACATAGAACAAACTCACCCATAACTAAACACCCATAGATATCAATAGACTTTATTTCAAGCATGTATACAAAAACTCAGTTTCAGCTTTGTCTCTTTACACAAAACTCTATAGGAAAACCCGTCTAGAGTAATCCCACACATGAGACTATATTCAACTTACAAATCAGCTCAATTCTAGTTTGATTTCATACACTCTCTAGCATCAAAAGATCACAGATTCTCTGCTACAACAAGGCCACATAGTTCCACTTCAAAACAGTCCACAAAACTTGCATAAATTTGACTCCAGACTCCACAAAACCCTCCTGTTTCACCCCTTCTGCTGTTGTTTTGCTATAGCCAACTTAGAAATTCAAAAAACACCTCTTTTCCTGTAGCTCCTAGCCCACAACACCTCGAGAATACCTCAAAACAATTATAGCAAACTATATTTATAAAAAAAGAGCTCGAAATCACAAAAAACTACAACTTTTCTATCCAAATCTCCTCCTGTGGCTTCTCCCTTAACCCACACAAAATCTGAACTGAAAATTCTTTAAGAACCTAGAGCCTCTTCCTGTTGCCAACAACCTCCTCACACTAAAACAGGTCTGATTTTTGTATTTTTTAGTAAGTTCCTAGGGTCTATCACACTCCTACTGCCTCCCTCTTCATGAAACACAGTAGCAGCCCACTTCTTCTGGTGAATATCAGCCAAATAACAACTATTTATGCATTCCTTTTTACCTAGGCAGTGAGTTCCAGCTAGTACAAACTTCGGGGAGCAAGAAAACAACCAAATTTGAAATCGACTTCTCTCTTCACCTCAGTCTGCAAATTCTACTGGCTAGGAACCACCTTTTCGAAATTGCCCAGCTTCTAGCTCCTTCAGCATGCAAAATCAGCAGCACTTCCTCCCATAAATCAGATCGCCCTTCTTTCTGACTGTCCTGGCTCTGTTTCTGAACAAAAATCTGATTGCCCTACTTCCCTCTTGCTTTCGACACTTGATTTCAGCAAATTCATGATTGCTTACTTCTTCTGACACCCAGGGATAGCAAAAAAAAGCAACTTCCCGCGATGGAAATGCTCCCTCTGCTAAGAGCTCATTGTCCATAGCCTCTAGGATGCAAGTTCAGCAACCTCTGCTCTTGCACTCTAGGCTCACCTGCAAGCATCTTTGACCAAGTTTCTTGCTCCCTCTAGCTCTACAGATCGGGGCACGCTGAAAATGCCTCTTTTTCTCTGCTTTTCCCCCTTCCTAGCCTCCATTCAAGCATCCGTTGACCTCTTCAGCAAAGCCTATCATCCAAGGTCATTTGCTGCATGATGACCCAACACAGCTTCCTCCTTTGCTCAACACACAGAGCTCTTCCCTGGCTCTTCCTGCTTTAGACATGGCCTCACCTTCACGATGAGCTTGCAGTACACCCGCATCGCCATGATCCTCTAGCCACCACCAACTGCTATAGCCTTTCAGTCGTCAAGTCCCTCTCCCATCCGGAAGCAACAGCCCGCATGCATAGTGTCACAACAGCTCCATCCAGGAGTACCTTCTCCATAACTTACAATCCTCCCTACTGTATAGTGGCAATGACCCTCTCCTGAAGCTCTCCCCCCTTCACTGAGATCCTCACCGCTTGCCTAGTAGAGACCTTTTTTAGAACTCCATCCACCTCTTCTTTTCCCTCTCCACTTGCGTGTCTATTCCCTGTGCATTCCGGAAAACTTCCTGAATTCTCCTTCATGCCCAAGCTTCATGTACATGCTCGCTCCTCAACAAGAAGCTTCCCTCCTCTATTATGTAGCCACATGCTGACAAAATATGAAGAGGGGAGAGGAGAAGAGTGGAGATGAGGAGAGAGGGCACAGCTAGAGAGCACACCACAAATGACTAACTGTACACTAGAATTAGTTGAAAAAATAGAATATATACGAACCCTTTTAGGGTTAGGGTTAGGGGATCTAACCCTTTCCTTTATAGCACTCTATAAGGTTAGTGCTATGCACATATGATCACGTGATGGTGCTATGCACACATGATCACATGATGTTGAGCGTGAACTCTCAACACCTTCCCTCAAGATCAACATCATGAAGTAGGCCTTCCCTCAAGATGATGATTCTGGGGAATCAAAGAAGGACTGAGCATTACATTCCATCACACCCCTTTAATGGGAATGTCCTTCCTCTACATCAAACCAAGAGCTACTAGTCGGTGTTTCTCGAATAGCTCTTTACCGAGTGGTTTGGTAAAGATGTCTGCAACATTTTCTTTGCTATCACAATGCTGCAGTGTGATGTCACCAAGTAACACTCTTTCTCTGATGAAGTGCTCTCTGACATCAATGTGCTTTGTTCTGGAGTGATATACTGGATTTTTGGCCAATGCTTGAGCCGATTGATTATCACAGTACATTGTTGTTGGCTTTGACTCATCAAAGTAATCTATTTCTGACAATAGTCTTCTGAGCCATATAGCCTCACATGCATCTGTAGTGAGTGCTCTATATTTTGCTTCAGTCAAAGACAAGGAAACATTTGGCTGTTTGTTTGACAACCATGATATAGCACCTTGACCAAGGAAAAATGCATATCCCTGTGTCGATCTCCTGGTCTCATGATCTCCAGCATAGTCACTGTCACAGTATCCATGCAACCGTGGATGACTTCCTCTATATTCTATCCCAAACTATCTTGTACCTCTGATGTATCTCAAGACTCTTTTGGTTGCATTCCAGTGAGACTGCTGTTTTGGATTTGCCATAAACTGTGCTAGTGAGCTTACTGCATAACAAATATCTGGCCGTGTGATTGTCAAATATATAAGAGATCCAATGAGTTGCCTGTAGTATCTGTCATTGACTGTAGGCTTTTTTGAATCTTTAGTAAGTTTCAAACTCTGTTCCATGGGAGTGGCTGCAATCTTGCAATCTGCCATATGAAACTTCTTCAGGAGACTGTCAACATACTTGAGTTGACTCATGAATGTGCTATCTAAATCTCTCCAGAACTCAATTCCAAGACAATAGTGCATAAGTCCAAGATCTTTCATGTCGAACTCTGCAGATAAGTCTTGTTTTAGTTTTCTAATGAAGCTATCCTTGCTTCCTGTCACAATCAGATCATCTACGTACAAAAGTGCAATAGTAATGTCTTCCCCTTGAACTTTGTAGTAGAGAGTATGATCTGCATTGGACTTCATGTATCCCAGATCAGCAAAATACTTGTCAATTCTACTGTACCAACTTCTGGGTACTTGCTTTAAGCCGTAGAGACTTTTCTTGAGATGGCAAACCTTGTTCTCCTTTCCTGGTTCAACATAACTGGCTGGTTGTTGCATGTAGGCTTCCTCGTCTAGATAACCATTGAGAAATGCATTCTTGACATCGAGCTGATACACATTCCATTTGCTGAGTGTCGCTAATGATATCAAGAACCGTATGGAATCCATCTTTGCTACTGGAGCATAAGTCTCATCATAATCTTGGCCATATTGTTGTGCAAATCCTTTTGCAACTAATCAGGCTTTATATCTCTGAATACTGCCATCTGGATTGTACTTCACTTTGTATACCCATTTGTTGGCTATGGCCTTCTTTCCTGGTGGAAGGTCGCATAATTCCCAAGTGTTATTTTTATACAAAGCATCCATTTCTTCATTCATAGCAGTTTGCCATTCTGGCTTATCTACTGCGTCTTCGAAGTACACTGGCTCTTCTGTAGCCATGATGGTAGTCATAAGAGCATAGTTGGTGGTTTCCACCTGAATTGCTTTGCCTTTCTGAGCATATGTCAATCTGGCTGGTGGTCTGCTTTCCCTAGTAGACCGTCTGAGCTGCTGTGGCACTGCTTGGGGTGTTGCTGGCAATTCTTGCTCTTCTTCATCAACCTGTTCTGTAGATGACTGTGAAGTCGATGCTTCTATCTCCTGTGTAGGTGAGGTTTTCCATTCTGATTCCTCATTGAAGATTACATCTCTGGAGATAATGACTTTGCGGTTGATGGGATCATACAATTTGTATGCTTTGCTTTCTTCACTGTAGCCAACCATTATGCATTTGCATGACTTCGCATCCAATTTCCTACGATGATCATCATGTATGTGGGCATATGCTATGCAACCAAATATGCGGAGATGCCCAATGCGTGGCTTGTGTCCAGTGAATGCTTCATAAGGAGTCATACCTTGTATTGGTTCGGTAGGAAGCCGATTAAGCAAATAGTTAGCTGTAGCTATTGCTTCTGCCCAATATTGATTCGGAAGATGCTTTTCACTAACCATTGCTCTAGCACTGTCTGCTAAAGTCCCATTCTTCCTTTCAGCTCTTGCATTTTGCTGAGGAGTATCTGCACATGTGAATTGTCTTCGAATGCCGTGATTTTTGCAAAAGTTCATGAATGCTGAAGACATGTATTCACCTCCTCTGTCTGATCTCATGACCTTAATCTTTCTGCCTATTTGGTTTTCTACCATGGCTTTGAATTCTTGA
This sequence comes from Dipteris shenzhenensis, assembly GCF_047967505.1. Classification (NCBI taxonomy): domain Eukaryota; kingdom Viridiplantae; phylum Streptophyta; class Polypodiopsida; order Gleicheniales; family Dipteridaceae; genus Dipteris; species Dipteris shenzhenensis. The sequence goes on from NC_141607.1 coordinate 20,148,019, forward strand.
AATCTGGCAAACACTTCAGATTTCTCTTTCAGAAAGTAGACCCAACAATATCTGCTGTAGTCGTTGATGAAGGTCAAGTAATAAAGTGAACCATTGATGTTGTGGGTCTGGGCATAACCCCATACATCTGTATGAATCAAATCAAGAATACCTCGTGCACGAGAGGTACTTCTGACAAAGTTGGTTCGCTTTTGTTTGCCGAAGCAGCATGCTTCACAAACCTTTCCAAGAAACTGTAGCTTTGGAATCCCAATTGCCATATTCTGATTCCGGAGATCTAACAAGTACTTGAAGTTGAAATGACCATATCTCTTGTGCCATTTTGCAGATAGTGGCATCTATTGCATTTGAGCTGACATGGCATGTTTATCTGGTATTGTAGCTAGCATCCTGTATAAGCATCCTTCCTTGACACCTTTTGCTACTAGCTGACCTCTTTTGGATTTGTCTCTGATAGTGCATTCATCACCGTCGAAGATGACTTTGTAGTTGTGTTCCGTCATTTGACCTACTGACAAAAGGTTCTTGCTGAGCTTCAGAACATAGAGCACATCTTTGACTAATCCTTTTGTACCAGTGAAATTGTTCATAGGGATAACACCTGTCCCTTGAACCGGATTCGGTGTATTGTCTGCTGTGTAAATGACATTATTTTGACCTTCTAATGGCTTCATTTCTGTGAACCATTCCTGGTGATTTGTCATATGAGATGATGCACCGCTGTCGATGTACCAAGGATCCTGTTCCACTTGGTCGACTTGATAGCTGAAATCCTCTTTGGGATTGAAATCAGTGTCTAGGTGCTGTGTCTAGGTGCTGTCTAGGTGCATTGTATCAGTCTGATGCAATTCCTCACTTGCAAGAAACATATTTCCATGTTCATTTGCAAAATGACTATGACTAGAATGTCCACCACGATGATTTCCTCTTCCTCGGGAATTCCCTCGATTACTGCTGGATTGACCGCCTTGGTCATACTACTTCTTGCGGTAATCTCTTTCATAGTGTCCAAACTTGTGACAATAGTTGCATTGAACGTTTGACACATTGGTGGATGCATTCCCTCGTCCTTGAAATCTTCCTCAGTTGGAATGATTTCCTCTTTGCTGATTTTGATGTTGCTGAGGATGATGCTGATGCTGATGCTGATTTTGACTTTGTTGATGATGACCACTTTTCTGATATGATCTACCTCTATTTCTGCCTTTGCCTCTGCTTCTGTCTGAAGCTGTGAATGCCTGATCATTAGAATGACCTTTACGTGCTTGAATGGCCTGAGTCCTGAGTTGTTCACCAAGTAGAACTGACTGAAGTTCTTCCAGTGTTGGAATTTGCCGTTGGATGGCAATACTCTGGACTAGATTCTCATATCCTTCTCCTAGTCCATTCAGGATTACTTAAACCATTTCTGCGGGATTCATAGTCTCTCCTGCTGCTGCAAGTTGATTGTTGTAGTCTTTGATGCGGAGTACATAAGCATGACCAGTTTCATTGCTATTGCGGAAACTCTGGTTGATCTGGTTTCTCACGGTGAGAATCCTGGATGTGTTCTTGGACTCTAAAGAGCTGCGAACATATCCCATGCTTCTTTTGATGTCTTGACTGTGTTGAGCTGTCCTAGCATGACATCTTGCACATTCTGCTTGATCAGGTGATAGGCATACTTGTCTTTCTTATCCCATTCTGCTTGAGCTCGGGCAATGGCAGGATCTGCTACTGGTGTGGAAACTGTTTGTGTAGATGTAGATCCCGATGTAGATCCCGTTGCTGGTGCTGTGACAACAGATGGAGTAGAGCTACTGGTGGCTGGATCGGCCAATGGTCTAGGTATAGATCCATCGACATACTCCCATTTGTCCTGAAGCACAAGAATGGTCTCCATTCGGTATTTCCATGTACCGTAATTGGAGTTGTCTAACTTAGCAGATGCCTCTAGATTGAGGTTGCTAGTCGACATGGTGCAAACAATGTACTGAAAAGTGTCCTGAAAAAACTCTGTATGAATCAACTGCAAATACACTAAAGATGCCAAGTGAAATCTCTGTACCGTCGGTGAAGATAGAACTGCAGTATATAAGATCTGATCTGTGTTACAAGGCTTGTGGCAATGATGCCGGGAATAGCCAAGAGGCTTTACAAGGCTGAAAAATGATGTGCACGTTGCTGTGAGATAGCCAAATAGGCTTTACAATGGTGGCATGTGTGTGTGAAATCAAGTGATATTTGCCCACTGAACCAATCTGCAATGCCTCTGTACTCTGAAGTCTGCTCACTGAACTGATAAACGTAAGGTTTCAGGTAATGATGTGAAATCGGATGTGAGCGTATGGACTGACTCCGAGTAGTTACTAGTCGGGAATTTCGGGCATGGCTTAGATTGGCAACTTGGGGAATTCAAAGCATCCCCTCTATGGCGATCTAGTCTACTCTGATCTAGATCTAAACCAACTGTCGATCGATGAAAGAGCAGCAAATAATTCCTTTTCTTTTGTTCTTTTTAAGTGCTGGGTCAGATGCGTCGATGTAGAGGCAAATGTGCGTGAAGGAAGTGGTTTTTTTGACGACGCTCAAATGAGAGTGTAACTTGTGCCAAAATGTGCACGTGATGTAACGAGTGCGTAGAGCACGAAAAACCGAGCGACTTTCCTTTTTGGAGCACCCTCAAATTCTTCCTGGATCAAGAGATACGACTTGATCTAGGTGGAGGGGCAAAAGGAGTGCAAATGGTGCTCAATGATGATGTGTCACTGTGAGTCACATGCAGTGATGATGCGGCACTGTGCTTAGCAAGAGGTGTGCCAGTGAAGCTCTGTGCTGAGGTGGCAGGAGTGTGCACATGCAGTGTGTGCACAGTGTGCCTGGCAAGGGACTGTGCCTGCAGAGGGTCAGTGCTGAGACTGGACTGCTGAGGTGGCAGTGCTGAGGTGGCACAGATGATGTCAGTAGGGTGACATGGCAATGCTGATGTGGCACTGTTGACATGGCATAGGTGACATGGCACAAGTGACGTGGTACTGATGATGTGGCACAGGTGACATGGCTGATGATGTGGCACAGATGATGTGTTAGGTGATGTGGCAGTCGGTGATGATGTGGCAGTGTGGATAGGCTGATGACATGGCAGATAGGATTGACACGTGGCAAAATTTTAACCAAAGACCAAACCCAGGGTCTAGTGACCTGACCCAGGTCTATCTGCCACGTGTCACAACTGTAATCAAACAGTTAACCCAAGGTCATCTCAACCAGACCCTGGTTCTATTCTATCTGCCACGTGTCTGACTGTTGGGCACCAGAATCTTTGAAAGATTCTGACGAAATCCAAAAAGATTCTGTTGACCTCTGGATTTTCGTTGATGGAGTTGTGTTCGCTCCCGGTGATCGATTCGTCTTGCGAGAGAGGTTGCATTGTGAGCTCTCCCTGAAAGCTTGAAGCTTAGACTATAGGTTGATGATTCGGTCGTCCAGTCGGTTGGATGAAAGCCTACGGGACCATTGGAGCTGTGACGCCGCTGAGCTCGTTCTAGTTGATCGGTGGGCTTCTGATGGCTAGAAGCTATCCTTGCTGGAGGTTGGGCATTCGTGAGAGCTTGCAAGCGTCATGTGAGCTCGAGTCGACCGTGGCTAGAATCGATGATAGCAACTATGAAGCTGCTTACAGAGAAGGCGGGAGCATTCTGGAGCAATAGGTCGGGTTAGAGCCCCGATGCTGAGCAGCTGCTTGAAGCGAGGCAGCTTGTTGGAGTGCCAAGTCAGTTGGAGAGGCCGGTCGTCTGGAGCTGGCTAGAAGAGCTAGTGCTGTGGGCGGCTATTGACTAGTGATGCAGGCGTTCGTTCGTTGGTGTGGATGGAGACAACCGTTGGTCGTGTTGTAGAGTCTCCCTCCTTAGTTGCTTGCTTCGGAGCCTTTGAAGACTCAAGTCTCTATCTTGATAGGCTGCTGGTCACGTAAGAGAAGCTGGTGCTGACGAGCTTCCTGGCTCTTGGAAGCCTTGGCTCTTAGCAGTGAGAGATGAAGCTTTGGTCTTTGTTGCAGATGTTGAAGCCATTGGTTGGAGAGCTTGAGATCAAGGAGGTCCAGTCGTGGAGTCGTGGCTGGCTGCTTGCAATTGTCGCTGCTATCCTTGTTGTTGACTACGCTGGAGAAGCGAAGGCTGGAGTTGGAGCTATGGGTTGAAGGAGCCACGATACACTGAAAACTAAGAGCTGCTGTAGGTCGCGTGAGCTCTAGGTTGATGAAGGAGCGTCCAGACTAAGAGAAACGGCAGAGAGTAGGTAGATACGCCCTTCAAAGGAGCTGCTAAAAGTAGCTCATTGTCGTGGCTGCTATTTGGCTTTGCATGCAGGGTGTTGAGCAAGGAGAGCCGCTGCTGCTCGCGTAGGTCAATGATCTACAGAAGACGAGGGTGTAGATAGCCGTCAAGTTCAAGGAGGCTGAGAAGACCGTCGAGCCTAAAGCTGTGCCAAGCCCAAAGCTGAGAAGAAGCTTAAAGAAGACTCTCTCATAGCGTCTCTCTCTCACTCTTTCTTTCTCACAATAAGAACTCCAATGGACGGAATTGTCCTAGAATGAGCAAAGGAGATTAACGGAAATCTCTCAATCTCTCATGGACGGAATTCTCACATGAACAGAAATTTCTCTCAAAGAAAACATAAGTTCTCTCAGCGGAAGAGAACACTCAAGAACACTCAATCACTCTCTCACACTCTCAAGAATTACAATGTCTTAGCGGAAGACAAGGAAGCTCTGATACCATGACAAAATATGAAGAGGGGAGAGGAGAAGAGTGGAGATGAGGAGAGAGGGCACAGCTAGAGAGCACACCACAAATGACTAATTGTACATTAGAATTAGTTGAAAAAATAGAATATATACAAACCCTTTTAGGGTTAGGGTTAGGGGATCTAACCCTTTCCTTTATAGCACTCTATAAGGTTAGTGCTATGCAGATATGATCACGTGATGGTGCTATGCACACATGATCACATGATGTTGAGCGTGAACTCTCAACACATGCATAAATACCTTTTTGATTCCAGCCACATCTTTCTTAATTAGCCACCTCATATTTGCCTTTTTACCACTCCCAAGGCTTCCCACAAAACTCAGACCAAGTCACTTAATGCACACATTCCCAACTCTAGATATGATGAAGTACTCAAAAGCTGCTTACATAAAATCTCATTGAATGCCAGCAAGCACACACATAAGTTGAACATCACACATGTACATATGTACAAGACAAGTTTGGGGTTTTCAAAAATCTTCACACAACATAGGCTTCCATATGCACCTTCTCTTCGAGGAACTTGGTAATATGAATTATAGAAAAAAATACTAGACTTTGTCAAGGAGGCAGCACTCTGTCCTGAGAACATTAATTCCCCAATATTTGAATGGAAAGCTTGAAATATTCCCGTGAGACTATCGAGAGGCTGGGTTTCAACTTTGGTAGAGGAAAAGATATCTACATAGAAAGCAAAGAAAGATGTTAATGGGCCAATCAATCTGTCTCTCTCACTCTCTACCTCTGTCTCTCTCTCTCTCTTACACACACTTCTCTCTCTCTCTCTCTCTCTCACTCACACACACACACACACACACCTCTCTCTCCCTCCCTCACTCACAAATCTCTCCCCTCTACTATCTCCCCCTAACACCCCTCAACCCCTCCATCTCTCTCTCTCTCCCTCTCCCCCTCACCATTTTCAGTTCAATTGTGTATTCTAACGATTGTATGTGAGCATGCATTTTGAGAGAGGGTGTCTTGTGGTGATAGGAAGGATTTGCGTCCTGGGCAACATCACCCAATGATGTCCATCCATCCATTTCAGAAGTGGGGAATAGATTTTGTCGGGCCCTTGCCCATGACTGCCCGCAAAAAGAAGTATCTTTTGGTAGCCATGCTTTAGACCTGTCAACATCACCAACCTTTTATCTTAGTTAGCTGAGTTTGGTTTGAGACCCACATATAGGGTTCACCTATTCTTTTGTACTTAGAGTTCTTTTGGCTTTCACAAATAAGAAGAAGAAAACTATTTTCAGCCTCCAAATTTTTGTATATTCCCCCATTGTGTATGTGAGAAAGCTACAAGTGAGACTCCTTCCTTCTCTCCCAGTCTCTTCACATGGTATCATAGTACTACGGTCCCCTATAAACGAAGATAGTGAGGATTATTACGTGGTGCTCATTAAATTACACAGTGTAGCAGAACAGAAATCGAACAAAGAATAGAGAGTACACAACAAACTAGAGCTGAATAAAATTTTCCTTCAATATTGATGTAATACAGATGATGGCTCTGTCCACCCATGTGCTCCCATAGTGGAGCTTAGATGGCGATCTAGATAGATACTAGGTGAAGAGCTACTAGCTGGAAGATTTGATCTGATCTAAACTGATCTGATGCAAACTAATTGATCTTTAAATATGAAAGCTTCAGTTAATTAAATCATTAGTATGCACCTACTCACAATTCCCGGGAAGAACAAAAGTATCACTTTCATCGGTCCAAAGTTTGGTGGAGTCTATTGCAAAGAAACCACTACTGTCTTTCCTCACTGTCGCATGGGGACCATTGTAAATAGTTCTAAACCATTTTACATCAAGAATGAAAATACTAAATCGTTTGAAATCAATTTCATAGATTTTACGTATGGTCCCACAATAATCCAACAGCGACGAGAGAAGATTGGTATCTGAGGCACTTGCTCAGCTATCTTGTGTGAAGTTAGCCATGACTCCACAATTATCATACGTGACTCTCTTTGAATCGATGCGTTCCATGCAAAAATGTCATCCATATGACCATAATGCACTCTACTTTTTGTATTGCAAAAGAGCATCATTAAAACAATGAGGATGCATCTCTTTTATAGCATATATTGCCACAAATAATTACTTAATTATGTCAAGAGGTAAGAAACTTACATGCATCATACATCCAGATGATAACTTGTAACAAGTCTTGCATGCATGCATGAATGTGTTAGTATAAGACATGCATGCGAAAGAGAGTCATAAAGCATAATCATATATTATACATGTAAAGACACAACCACGTACCTGCGAACTCTCCATATCCTAGGTACCCCCATTGTGTATGTGAGAAAGCCACAAGTGAGACTCCTTCCTTCTCTCCCACTATCTTCACATGGTATCAAAGCCTGGTTCATGGTAAGGAGCTCAAGAAAGCAAACCAAGTTCGCGGTGTCCTAGTAAGAGGACCAGTGTTGCTTTCCTTTTTCGAGTTTGGGAGCAAATCTCTGCAGGTAGCATAGCCAGAAAGTGCAAGAGTGCATTGTCTCTGATTGAGGTGACTTTATTTTTCTTATTCGAGGCCGTTTCGAGGCCCGTTTTGGAGGCGGAAGTTCTCCACAAGCACTGAGAAAAAGGCCCTGTTTTTGCTGTGCGACCACTACTCTACAGGTCGATGAAAAGTTGCCACAGAAATTGCATCATATGCCTATGTGCAAAGATATTGGGAGTTACAGAGTCATCCTCTTTGCCTGTTCATGCAAAATCATCACTAGGAAGTGACTGTGTGATCAAATACCACTTTCATCAGTTTTGTAGATTTGCCCTTGTGAGGCAAAAGCTGTGTTTTTTACAGTGAGAATATTTTGCAGTGTTCTGTAATGGTGTCTGATTCTCTTTCACAAATTGTCACTGAAAAGCTTGACAAGAACAACTTCCAAGCATGGAAGTTTAGAATGACGAATTTCCTTATGGGAAAATGCTATTGGGAGTTCATTACAGGAAATGAAAAAGAACCAGTTCTTCCTAATGTTCCCAATCAACAGGAAATGCAGGCATTTAAAGGATGGCATGAGAGAGCCAGAAAAGTTATGTACTGGCTGTCTATCAGTATTTCAGATTCTATGATTGTGCATATTCAAGATGCAAGTATGCCAAAGGAGGCATGGGATACTTTGGCAAAAATGTACAGCACAAATACGCAAGCCAGGAAAATGCAGCTCAAGCAAGAGTTGCACAATGTGCAGAGAGAAAATATGAGCATCAATGACTACCACATGAAGGTGAAGAAAATTGCAAATGCACTTTATTCCATTGGGTCGCCAATGGAAGATGATGATCTAGTTTCTATGACCTTGAATGGTCTAGGAAAGGATTATGCACTGTTGAGGACATCCGTTGCCGTCCGTGAAAAATTTCCTGATTTTGAGGAGTTGTTTGATCTTCTAATTTCTGAAGAGCAGAGAAATGGTGGTGCATCCTCTTCAGGAGGAACTTCAAAAGAAATTGTCTTCTACTCAAATGCTGGAAGAGGTAGAGGCAGAGGTAGAGGTAGAGGAGGCCAATCTGGAGGCCGTGGTAGAAATTAGAATATGCAGCAAACTCAAGAAAACTAGTCCTTTAGAGGACGGGGTAACTCTAGAGGTAGGGGGAGCCAAAGAGGTCATGGTGGATGGCAGAGAGGCCAAAATGCAAATAGCAATGTTGAATGCTACTATTGTGGTAAAATGGGTCATATGGCTAAAGACTGCTACAAAAAGCAGAATGACATTATGAATGGAAAATTGCAGCAAGGCAATTATGCATCCTCTAGTAGATAGGGTGATGACAAAAATGAGCATTTGCTTATGGTGCAGCACATGACAAATTCTGTGACAAGTGCAGAAGAAAGCAATGATGTGTGGTATGTTGACTCAGGTGCGTCAAACCACATGATAGGTCATGTAGAATGGATGTAGGATGCAAGGAAAATGGAAAGACTAGGATTTGTGGAGACTGGTGATCATACTGCACATTCTATTGTGCAGATTGGTAAAATTTCTTTGTCTATGCAGGATGGGAAAAAGAAATACCTATCTGATGTAATTCATGTCCCAAATATCACCAAGAACCTGGTTTCTGTTGGTCAAATGGTTGAGCAGGGCTTGTAGGTCAGATTTAATCCTCATGGATGCTTTGTTGAGGATATGAAAAATAATGGTCGCTTGATAGCAAAAGGAAAGAAGAAGGGCAGGATGTTTACGTTGGATGTGGACATGCCTGAATTGAGTGTAGCGATGTTTGCACATGGGACCGGTGTAGTTGCAAATATTGATATTTGGCATAAATGCATTGGTCATGTTAATGTACAGCGACTTAAATCAATGCAGGCCCAAAATATTATTACAGGATTGCCTAAATTCAAGGTTGCAGAAATGCATAAGGTATGTGAAGCCTATCAATTTGGAAAACAGGCAAGGAAACCATTTCCTAGACATGTTCAAGAGAGTAAGAGGCCATTGGAATTAATCCACTCTAATGTGTGGACTACTAAAGCTGCATCTATTGAAGTCTGTCATTATTTTGTCACTTTTATTGATGACTACAGCAGAAAAGTTTGGGTGTATTTTATGAAAAAGAAAAGTGAAGTGTTTGGGCAATTCAAAGCTTTTAAAGCTATGGTTGAAAAAGAAACAGGCCTGCAATTAAAATGCCTAAGGTCAGATGGAGGGGGAGAGTACCTCTCAAATGAGTTTGCAAGGTTCCTGCAGGAGCATGGAATAAAGCAGCAATATTCATGCAGTCATACCCTACAGCAAAATGGACTTGAAGAAAGGAAAAACAGGCATATTGGAGAGGTATCTCGGGCCATGCTAAATGAAAAAGACCTACCAGATTATTATTGAGCTGAAGCAGTTGCTACAACAGTTTACATAATGAACAGGACTCCCACTACAGCAATACATGGCATGATGCCAGAGGAGATGTATACTAGTAGGAAACCAGATATTTCTCATTTGAAAATTTTTGGTTGCATTGCCTATGTTCATGTGGCAGATGAGTTGAGGTCCAAGTTGGATCCAAAAGCTGAGAAGTGCATCTTTATTGGTTATTTTCTGTAACAGAAAGGGTATAGATGCTATAACCCTTCTACTCGTAAGTTTACAGTGAGCAGAGATGTTGTCTTTGATGAGATGAGCAGCTGGTATAAACTCAATGTGATTGATGATGTAGATGCACAAAATGGTAATGCTGCACAGAATTCACAGCAGCAATCACAAAATATTAGTGGACCTACAGTGTCCTCTAGCAGTGGTTCACATACTTCGCCATGGATAGGCAGATTGAGATCAGGAGAATCTTCTCAAAGCAATGCAGATAGTGGTATGCAGGTATCACAAAAAGGAAAAGAGAAGTAGATCAGCTCATGTTTGATGTGAATGCAGGTCACTCTTATTTGGATGGTGAATCCAGTGGCTCAGAACAGAGCATTGATGATGAGTTGGGTATTCCTTCTATTGTTACACCTGGAGTAAGGAAGACCAGGGATGTTTTGAGAGCACCTAGAAGTGAGCCTATTTTGTGCAGGTCTACCAGAGTTAGGTATCCTATGGATAGGGTGAAATATGATGGATTTACAGCCATTCACTATGCCTATATGGTCAAAGTGATACAGGAACTAGAACCCACTTCTTTTGAGCAAGCCATGGGAAAAGAAAAATGGGAGAAAGCCATGCATGAAGAAATGGATGCCTTGGAAGCAAATGCTTCATGGGAATTGGTGCCTTTGCCTAAAGACAAGAATGCAATTGGCTGTAAGTGGGTTTATAAGGTGAAGCACAATGCAGATGGTTCTGTGAATAGGTACAAGGCAAGATTAGTTGTCAAAGGGTATGCACAGAGATATGGCATTGATTATGAAGAAACATTCAGTCCAGTTGCAAGGATGGCAACCGTAAGAGCAGTCATTGCTATGGCTGCATCAAAGGGATGGTTTTTACATTAGATGGATGTAAAGAATGCCTTCTTGCATGGTGATTTGCAAGAAGAGGTCTTTATGGAGTAGCCACCGGGTTATGTTCATGCTGTTCATCCTAAGTTTGTTTGCAGGTTGAAGAAAGCCTTGTATGGCTTGAAGCAAGCACCTAGAGCATGGTCTGACAAGATAGGACAGTATCTTTTTTCTATTGGCTTTCAGATTTCCAAGGCAGATTTCTCACTTTATGTGAGAAAAACAGAGAAAGGTATTATGCTGCTTGTCATTTATGTTGATGATTTGATCATCACACGTGATAGTGATGAAGATATCCTTCATGTGAAAATGCTATTGAAGTAGAAGTTTGAGATGAAGGATTTGGGAGAGCTGCGTTATTTCTTGGGCATTGAGGTGATTAGATCACCAAGTGGGATACGTCTCTTGCAGAGGCAGTATGGATTGGACATGCTGTCCAAATATGGGATGACAGGCTGTAAGCCTATTTTAGTTCCTTTGGAGCAGAATGTGAAGCTGAGCGTAGATGCAAGTGAGCTTCTGGAAGACCCTACTATGTACAGACGCATAGTAGGAAGTTTGATTTATATGACTATTACCAAGCCAGATTTGAGCTATGCTGTTGGATTGGTAAGTCAGTTTATGCAGGCTCCAAAAAAAACCGCCTTTGGATGTGGCTAGACGCATACTCAGTTATGTGAAGTCCACATTGCAGTATGGACTATTTTATGAGGCTGGGGTTCAGATATAGTTGCATGGATACACTGATGCTGATTGGGCTGGTAGTATTTGTGATAGACGATCTACTAGTGGATATGTGTTCTCTTTTGGGAGTGCTGTAGTCACTTGGAACAGCAAAAAGCAGCCTACAGTTGCCTTGTCGAGCATAGAGGCTGAGTACAGGGGTGCGGCAATGGCTGCATGTGAGGTAGCTTGGTTGCATAAGCTACTTTATGATATGCATCAGTCTACCGATGGGCCAGTTGTCATTTATTGTGATAACATGAGTAGTATACACTTGGCAAATAACCTAGTCTATCATGCTAGAACAAAGCACATTGAGGTGCATTATCACTATGTGTGGGAGAAGGTTTTACTAGGTCTTATTGATCTAGTTTATGTTAGCACAGAGGATCAGGTAGCTGACATATTCATGAATTAGGCATTGGGCGCAGAGAAGCTGCGCAAGTTCAGAGACCTGCTTGGTGTGCAGGAATTGGGATTGAGCTTGAGGGGGAGTGTTGAGATATCGAGCTCCACTCGTGATATGCCAGGGTGACCGTTGTGCATTTATGTCACTGACTTGTTAGCTGCAGATGCGGTTGGTACACCGCCCATGAATAATAGCTGGATTATAGCTATCCTTATGTACTCTAGTTCGTGGCTCACTTAGTACACCACCTTAGTTAGCTGAGTTTAGTTTGAGACCCACATATAGGGTTCTTCTATTTCTTTGTACTAGAGTTCTTTTGGCTTTCACAACTAAGAAGAGGAAAATTGTTTTCAGCCTCCACCTTTTTGTGTATTCCCCCATTGTGTATGTGAGAAAGCCGCAAGTGAGACTCCTTCCTTCTCTCCCACTATCTTCACAACCTTCCCACAGACAAAGAGGCAAGACGTGCATTCCACATAGGAGCGAAGCCGTGATTTATTGAGATGGAGGCCATGGGAGCGACAATCGATTAGGCTGAGGTGACTACTCGCACGGTATAAATCTACTCCTACTTGTAATCTCACTTTTTAAATTGTTTTATTCTTTAAGTTCCAATCTAATTTCCAATTAAATAGTTTCACTCTTAGGGTGCAAGCTCGAATGTCCCATCAACAAAGGTGAGCGGTGATGATGAGGAGGAAGGTCTCGAGGGATTTGGCTTACACGGCTTCAACAAGGACCAGGGATCAAGTGTAGCTCATGAGAGCTAGGGATCAGGCCAGTACAACAACGACAATGATGACAACGATGATTCGGATGAGCGGTAGTAGTAGTAGTATTAGTAGTAGTTTGTATATACTTCGGCATGTATATGCTTTTGTACGTCGGCTTGTTTGAGCGATTTTGCATCACCCTTTTTGAAAGGGAAATTTTATAACAAACAAAGTTGTATATCTTTGGCATGTATATGCTTCTATCTCTCAGCTGGTTTGAGCAATTTTGTATCACCCCTTTCACACGGGAAATTTTGTAACCAAGGTTTGAGAGTTTTATCTCGCTTGTGTGCTTATAGACATTCTTTTGTAATTACTTTAAAAAAAACATTAGTGGGGCAAAATAGGGCTTGCCATGGCCCTATTTAGCCCCACTAATGTTTTTTTTAATTCTGTTAAGTGTTGCTATATAGTAACACTTTACCAGTGTTGCTATATAGCGACTTAGGTATGTAGTTTAATTTATTATTTTTTGGTAAGATATGTTAGTTTTGTTCTTGTAAAGTCATTAACATAAGCATTGATAGAGTGATATATTGACAACTATATGCACTATTACTTCAATGGTTTACTTCTATCATGATGTTAAGATCCACACTTATTTTGAAATTTTTACTCTTTTACAAAAAAGTGGTTTGGAGTAAGAAAGCTCCTCAACTAGAAAAGAAGAAAACCCAACAGAGTGGAGAATTGACGTAGAAATAGCCCATGTAGTTTCTATTGAAATAATTGTCTCGCAAATGAAAAATGGTTGTAGTAGTTGCCAATTATTCATATAGAGAAAAAGATATTTCAAAATGGTCACAAGTACAATAGGAAATCCATGGAAACATTTAGTCAAAAGAAATCATATCGATATGATAGCTACAGGCCAGATGCATGATGCATTTCAAGCATGATAGGAAGTCAAACTACATACAACAAATCTACATGCAAGTTGATATGGGTGGTGTTGGCCCCATAGACCTCAAGTGGATGATGGGTCAAAAGAATGAAAAGTTAGTCAGAATTGTGAATGGCCATTGTAATAGAGGTTTAACCATGAGGGCTAGTGCTAAGAAATGTACACTCTCTTGGACTAGATAGAATAAATGTTTCATTACATATTTTTCCACTCAATGGTGCGACATAGCCGTTTAAAAGAAGACATGTACATGTAAGACATCTACTTCACGGCATTGAGACTTTTAGGAAATAGAATATGAGCTAAAGAAATAGTGCCAAAACATTTATAAAAAATAAATCTTCTTCATTATGCAATCCATTCCTGAACACATAAGGATCCATGTTGGCATTGATGTCTTGCTACAAAATAATCCAAAGACATGTTGAAGAGAGCTCAAAGGTGGGAATAAAAAACTAGTCACATTCCATTGCTCAAACCCTCTTAGAACTTGCAAATGAGTAAAAACTATGTTGTCAAACGTTATCAAGAGTTATGTCCTATACTCCCCTATCACGAAGCAACCACCAAGCTCATGCAAAATACCAAATATGACCTTTGCATCCCTAGGGAATACATTGGTTCCAGGCATGAGGATGGAGTCAAGACCATGGAGGGGGCATTGAGGTTGCCAAGGAAACTTAGTGGAAGTGATTCTCACTCACAATGCTCCTGTAGAGATTTGTAGTGGTCTCCTTTAAAAATTGCTCTGCTTTTAAGCTCGGGGGGGTCACTATGTATAAACCCTCTATACCACGTGCGTTCAAGGCATATTTCTAAAATCCCTTATCTGTATAAATTTTTCATTAATAAAATGTACCCCTTTTCTATACAAATCTGTAAATTTTTTCCAAAACTATTTTAAATAATCCCTTAGGTATATTTATTTCTGTAAATTTTAGAAAAAAAAAATACCCTTTTGTTGAACTCACGTGATAGGGTTACATATGATGAGTGACCCCCCCGAGCTTTTAAGTTAAGCCCATTTAACAATTAGTAGTATCTTTTGTTTTGTTTTCTCTTTCTTTTCAAGGAGATTCTCATAAGATCAACGTATAATCCAAACTCAAGGCTCCATATTTCACCCCGGGGAGGTCACTCTATAAATATGTAAGATACAAGCTTCGTTCATGGAAGGCGATGTTTTTATTTGCGGGACTTACATTCAGAGATGGGAGAAGTTTACAAAATAGTGATCCAATATAACTACAATATATACATGTATGGAGTGGACTTTAAAATTCAAATTTAGACCACGTATACATAGGGAAGAGAGGTAAACAATTATGCTAAAAAATGGAAATTTTAAAGATAGACGTATTTTACATGTATGCTTGCTCTGAGATTCCACACAATGCAACCAAGTATTAATAATCTGATCATGGATTGGATAAAAGCATCAGATGATGGAGTGGAAAATATATAATTCCATACTATTTCAACATCCGTTACACTACAGCTTACGTAAAGGTCCTAGATCGGAGGAGGATTGGTGTCTACCATCCCCCGATCGGAGCCTTTTCATAATGGGAATCTACCCCTCTACTAATAGTCGCTCCATTCAAATTGTCGCTCGCGATTAAGTAATCCGAGCGATCTGCCGGCTATCATAGCATAATGCGGTATTTAAAGCCTTAGCTTCGAATCCAAGGGTGAAAAAATGGGGCGATGCTTCACATCAATGGTCTAAAAATGGCATGGAGCCCTTGGATTGAGATTTAGATTAATTGTGCATCCTTGGATCGAAGTAAATGGTTCAAGCCGCCCATAATCAAATTAACTACTACGAGTCACACCCCGAGGGGTCACTAAGAATTATGTAAGATAGCACATGCTATCAATGGAAGGGGTTTTCTATTTTTATGGAATTACACATAGATAAGGGGTTTTTTAATTCAAAAAGTGAAAATTTTCATACATAACGGATATTTTAATCATCACAAAATTTACAAAGGGGTTTATATAGGTTATAAAAATTCGTAGGTAAGGGTTTCTTTTAATACCATTTGAGTTAACATGCTATACGGGGTATTTTAAATTGACCCCATGGGGTCACCCAGCTCATGTGGGGGAATGGCCGTGGTAGAGTTTTCTACGGAAATTGGTTTGCGGCCTATGCTCGCCAAATTTCGAACACTTTCTTTCTCCAGGGCGGCCGCTCCCCAAATTGCGGCCCATTAAAGTTAGAACGTCAAGATGAACATACAAGGCATAACTTGGCTCGGTGACGCTGACTCAAAACATAATTAGATTCAGCAATCAGACTTATCATACATGTTGCCTTCGAAAAATAGGACACACGACGAGACCGCGTGGTATGTATGTTGGTAGCAGAGCAATTCTGATTACTCTACTTTTTCAAGATCATCCACAGTACTGAAATCTTGCTGTGAAACAAAGAGCTGCTTGGGAAGTATTTCGTTAGTTCAGCGCTGAAATTTCTTAAAAGGTCATGAGACTCAAGTCGATTTGCCTGACGGTACATAATTCGGTAGAGGAGACATTCGGTACCACAGGCCTGTGCGCCATGCCAGCTCGGGAATAGCGACTTATACAACGACGACAAAAGATCTAGAGCGCTCGAAGCTTTATGGATTGATTTTTGTGTGGCTTTGGACGAAATCTTTGGGCAGAAAGCTGCAACAGTGAAGCAGTACATGAACGTGCATGGGCAGGCGGGCAAGTGGGCAATGAGGCACGGACGCTTGGGGACAAAGAGCATTGACATATAGACTCACGGACATGCATGTAGACAGCTGGAATCGACACAGCATTCTGTTTGACGTCAACTTTTCATTCCCCTCGTTCGTGAAAGCGATGATGAATCGATGAAGTCGGTGGAAGGGGTGATCAGAAGGTTCGAATCTTAATGCATTCATTTCTGTCGATCTTCTACATGTTCAACCAGCAGCAATGGAGGAGATTGGTTGAGCAATGGAGGAGATTGGTTAAGCAATAGAGGAGACTGATTGAGCAATAGAGGAGATTGGTTGAGCAATAGAGGAGAGTGATTGAGCAAAGCAATAGAGATGTTTAATCTCACAATCATTAGATTGAATATAAGGATGCTGTTTGCCCCAAAAACCCCTCTCATTCACTATATAAGCCCCTCTGCTTCCCCCTACAGCTCCATCGACTCGTTGTTGCTCTAGCTCCTTCACACTCTCTGTGGTGTTACACGACTCCTCAGCTATGGCAGCCTCCCCTTCCCTCATGCTTCGCATAGCTGCTTCCTTGCTCGTGCTCACTCTGGTTTCCTTCCCGTCCAAAGCCTGCGACTGTGGCTCAAGCCACCCCCCTAAATCCCACAAACCAAAACCCCCCTCCTATCCTACGCCCGCTGCTCCGTTTGTCCCCTCCCCTGCCGTTCCAACTCCCGCTGCCAAGACGTGCCCTGTTGACCTTGCCAAGCTCGGCGTGTGCGTTCCTCTCCTAGGAGGTATTTTGGGAGATCCGCTCAAGAGCGACTGTTGTGCTCTTCTAGGTATCCTCAATCTTGACGTAGAACTGTGTCTTTGTGCGGCCATCGACGCTAATGTTCTTGGGATTATCACCCTCAAAACTAAAGTCAATGTCATTGCAACTATCCTTACCTCCTGCGGCTACAAAGTCCCTCCCAAACTTTCATGTCCATGAGGTGTTTGCGTCCGTGGCGCTTCACAAACTGCTATGGAGTCTGTGATCCATGACCATTGGCATTGTGCGTCTCTCAGTGGCTTTGCTTTCTGAAGCTACTGATCTGATCCATAATAAATCCATCGTTTGTCGATGATGTTATGGCTTTTGTAAGACAATGTAGAACCCGTGGCATTTAATTTTCTTATTTGTCCTATGATTCTTACATATATACTCTCAACTATTCGTGAACTATTGTTTGGTTCTCCGGGTATGGCTAGGTCCGTTCTTGTATTGTCACCTTGCATGTGATTGTTCTCATAAAATGTTCATATTCGTCCTTTGAAAATCTGAAAACCTCGAATTTCAAAGTCATGCTCTGCAACGAAGTATAACAATGGTCACGAAACGTGTAAGGTTCTCTCGATCTCTTGTTTTTTAATCTCATCTTAATGATTATATAAAACAAGGTGGGGATTCCACTAAGGCCCTGCCTTGGGATAGCCATTTCAATTCTTGTCCGTGTTCGTGTGTAGCATGAATAGACGTATGCTAGCAATGGTGTGTCCATTATGCAAATGGCAATCGCTTGTTTGTTAGGGTTGCCTAGGTTGCTCCATATATGGTCTAAATGAGAGGTGTAAAGTGTAGTTGGCTCCTTGAATTCTAATTTCAATTGTTTGAAAACTTGTTGAATGAAGTGTGTCTTGAGACAATATTTCATGTTGAAGACTAAAGTCCCCTAATAACATCACTCGTGAATTGTTTTCAATTGTGTTTGTGATTATGTTTTCTACATATGTTAAGTAAATAGTGTATATTTAATTATTTCTACGTACATTGATCCATGTGATTTCTGTTCCATGATGTTGTTAAGAAATATTATTTCTTTTACAACATGGTGTGCATGTGAGAGTAAAGGTGGAAGGTAATTGACAGGGATTCCTTGTTCTTGTTCCTTGCAAACAAAGACTATCAGATTTTATGAGATGTGAAATTCTTTTAATGTCCGCATCGTATTTTGAAAGAGATTTTGTGTTACGTTATTGAATATTAAGCAATGTGTTTGGTACTTGATTTTCCAATTTTAGTTGTGCTATTGTTTCCATGTTGCAGTGGCATTATATCTTTCCATTTCATTTTGAACATCTCTTTCAACATTAAAGTTATTGTTTTGTAGTGGTTTTAGCAAATATAGATTTTCTATTTTTTTAACACATGAGAGAGTTGTGTATGCAAGACCATGTGTATGCACTTATTTTGGAAACAAAGCAAAATTTTCCAATGTAAGTCCTTGGACTCTATCAATTGTTCTTGCTGCTACTGGTTGTATGGGAAATTGTTCGCATGTGAGAATGCTTGTTTTGGATTGTCCTATTTGAAGTTCTTTTGCAAATCTGAGGATTGGTATCTACTCTTTTTTTTATGGGAAATGCGAATGCATTAAGGATTGCATTCCTTGTTTGCATTCTTATCTCTTCCTCTCTTTTTTTTTGCATACTTATCTCTTTCTGAGGGAAATATAGAGAAAAAACTATGTCTTTATTCGCATGAGTCGATGCTCCCATGAAAACCCCATCTACTCCATTCAAGAGGCCATCTTGTTGATTTATGTTACTAGCATAATTCAACTAGCATCCCTTCTTTTATTTCTATTGTTTTGTGTAGTCAATTTGTAGATTTCGGCTCATCTAGTAGCTTTGGCCCTCGGCATACTTTTTCCAAGAAGTGATCTATTCTTTAAAGATGTGTATTTTGTGTGTGGATATTCATAGAATATGTTGATTGTGACTATTCATTTGAGAATATATTAGTACAAGTGTGGGGAATGTGTGTTCCTATGGTACAAGACGTAGGCATAATGTAAAGTAATTGATGTTGATGTGTGTGCACTTTCTAAATGAATTTAATGCACGGTTGGTTGTGTATTGTTATTTTGTCTCATAGGGGATTTTAGTTCATAATGTTTGGGTCTTGTATGCTAATACATGCTTGGGATGCATTCTAATGTCTTGCCATTCTTTTCTAAAACCCATGAATCTTTAATATTAATTTTGTCTTGTATATGTTGCTGCATGTGATGACATCAACATCCCCAAAGTATTCATTACGGTCAGGGATTTGTGAGGGAATTAAAAGGGGTGTTTTAAATTGGCAAATTAAAATGTTTTAAACGTTTTTTGACCACCCCAAGAGAGATTTAAACCGGCCCTACCATGCTTTTTAATCGGAACCGGTTGTAGCCAGTTACCATGCAATAAAACCACTTACCATGCAGTACAAGGGCAAGTATATTGCTCGGTGTTAACCTATATCGTGCGGGTGATGTATACACTGCACGGTCTATCCCATGTACCATGCAAGTTTTGGTACATACTGAGTGATATTATGAACATACTGTGCGGTGCAATTTCTTATATATACTTTGTGCTGACCTCATACTGTTCACATTCTTGAGAATCTAGCCCTACTTGGAGTCTCGAAAAAAACAAAGAAGGACAAGGAAAGGGATAAAGAAAGCTTCCAAACTAATTTGTGAGTTTTTATATCCTTTCAAAAAGTGTCCAGTGTCGGTGGTGGGTTTGCTTAGGCCAGTTGATATCTACCCACACTAGGATGCAAAATGGATAAGTGCATAGCTCTAAGTTGATGCTTTATCGTTTGTGATTTGAAAGATTATTTTTTAAATAATTTTTTTAAAAATACATTTGAAGTTATTTTCACAAAAATAAAAGGAAAAAAGTTTTTTTTCATAGACATCAGCTTTTAAAATTTTGTGAAATCTCACATTTTTTATACGTTACTAGCTATATAGCCTATAGTTTACAAAAAACTAGTAAAAATCTATATATGAGATTGATTGTATGTATCTATGTGCCAATGGAGAGTCCAGTACTTATGTTGACTTGTAACTACTTTTATATGGATACAAAATACCTTGAAACATGTGCCAGTGGGTGGTCCACATATGCCGATCAGTAACTACTCGCACATGGATGTGAAATTGAAAATGAATATTATGGTTTATATGTACTTATTTTGCTAAGACAGAATATATGGACATCAAGAAAAAGGCCTTGCAGTCCATTGCCCAAGGTAGAGCAATTGGTGGTTTAGATGATGGTTCTCCATTCAGCTTCTCCTATGATATCTTGCTATCAGAGAATGATACAAATTTTGCACACATCAATGGCATTGATACAGAGCATTTCATAACAATGAGCGGTCATGCTTGGGAGAAGCCATGTGTATTTTTCATAGATGAATTGCAAGACCTTGCAGTGTCACAGAGAGTTGAACTTGTGCAGTTTATCATAGAAGGTCCTATGGCAGATAAGAAAAGATCAACGTTGATCCTGTTCGTGACAGAATCACAAAGGGATGCCTTGTGTGCGAGTTTAACGTGGCTTGCATTTGCGAGCTGATAACAACCCCTTGAAAGTTTAGCCGGTTGTGTAGCTTGCAATTGCTAGCTTGTATCAACCCGCAAATTACATGCTAGAGATCATTACAGACTATACTAGTTTTCTTATAAGAAGAAATTTGTGGCATTTGATACTATGCATTTATGTGCGGAGATTAATATTAATTTATCTCAGAACAATTAGTTGATCTAATATAGATCTGCATTTGGGTATTTACTTTCAAAAGTATACCATGGTATAGTCCTACACAATCATATGACTATCTTGGAAGGTGTTGCCATTCAAGTCTTGCAGCCTTTCTTGATGTGCTTCTTATCCAGGGGTGGTGGCAATCTAATCAAAATTCCTTTAAGGACTCTCAAGCTTCATTACTTTGAGGACAATAAGGTTAAACTTGATGCAGCAATGGTGGATTACAGAAAGCCGATGGATCTTGATGTGATACTAGAGATGACAAAGAATTTACTAAATGATGGGTGGGAAGTAGCATTGTATCGAATGGGTTTTGCTACTGAGAAATTGCTACACCAAGGTAGAAATGTAAATGTCATTGATAGCCCCCATCAGATTGAGTTCTTTGACACATATTACAGTTGCACTACCTTCTTTGAAGAGGAAAATGTCAAAGAAGAGGGTAGTGAGGAAAATGTCGAAGACGAGGGTAGTGAATCTGAGGGTGATGATTCTAGCTCAGGTGATGATGAGGATGAAAGCTTTGCATTCGATGACTTACGCCAAGAAGAAATCCACACAAAGAATAAGGGTGATCAATTGTCAACTAGAGTCAAGGAGGTTCCACTCATCATACGGGAAGGCTCGT
The DNA here is from genome assembly GCF_047967505.1 of Dipteris shenzhenensis. NCBI lineage: Eukaryota > Viridiplantae > Streptophyta > Polypodiopsida > Gleicheniales > Dipteridaceae > Dipteris > Dipteris shenzhenensis. The sequence goes on from NC_141607.1 coordinate 20,169,476, forward strand.
GGCAGCAAGAAGTAGTAGTACAGCACGTCATAGGAAAAGGTAAGGCTAAAGAGGTGGAAGCACTTCCCTTGAAATTAAAAGTGAGGAAGGCACCTTTGATCTTGGGTGAAGGACATGCAAGTGGATCAAGCAAGGAAGCCTTACACAAAGAAGGTATGGATGAGGCAAAGCATGACCAGGAGGAGTTACCAGGAGGCATAGATGGTTCTTCAACCATGACCTTACAGACTCAAGAGCAACCTACTAGTCAGGAACCTACTAGCTAGGACCCTGCTCACCAAGAACTTGGACATGAGACTTTAGAACAGCCTACTAGTCAGATGCTTGGAACTGAAGAGCAAACTACTGAGGACCTTGCTACTGAGACTACAGTCTTAGAGCAGCCTATTGGTCAGGACCCTAGTAGTCAAGGGCGCATTGAGGACATTGTTACTATCTTAGATCAGCCTATTAGTCAGGACCCTGGTAGTCAAGGGCCTGGCATTGAGGACATTGGTACTAAGGAGCATGATGGCTGACGGCTTTATAATCACAAGTTTTGAACTTCTATGAAGAGCGAATATCTAATAAAAAGTTAACTACTTTTTTAATTTCTTTACTCTCATTAATGTGTATAAAGATTGTTTATGAGGTCCATTTTATACTTAATGGTGTATTTTAAACTTTATGTCAATGTATTTTTATAGTTAGGGGTGTTTTTTAATACCAAGTGAGGTGTATATGTACACCACTTACACATAAAAGGATCTATGTACACTACCTTTCTAAGGGGTTTATGCACACCACCTTTCTAAAAGAAATGGTCATAAAGGTGTGTGCACACCACTTATACATAAAGGTGTTTATTTACACCACCTTTCTAAGAGAATTGGTCATCTATTGATGTTCTTAGGTAATAGTATCTCAATTCATAAGAAGTTATGAATATGTTTATGTAGACCACCTCTGTAAGAGATTTGGTTATGCATTGATGTTCTTAGTACTTAATCACCAAATCTTTTGTTTGGAGTTGTCAAATCTAGTTCAAAAAACAACATTACTAGTATATTCAAAATTTTTGGACTGTTTTTTAGTCCATTTCTCAAATTGGACTTTAAACAAGTCCAAAAATTTTGAATAGTGTGTTCCCTCCATACTCATCTTTGGAGTGATCGAAGCAATTTCCTCATACATTCATCCTTAGTACAATAGAAAGGACGCTTGAATATTTGATGTGTTCATATAAACTGCATGAAATTGGTCATTTTAGATGGATGAATTGTCCAAAACATGAAGGCATGATTATAAAGGTTTGAGGAGGTTTGACCAGATTGAACTTGGAGACAACAAGCTCTACTATTCAGATGAAGAGCTCAAACATGAAACTTGAAGATCTCAAGCCCTGATTATGCATCATCACTATGTCAAAGAAGTTGAGATTTCCAGGAATATTTTTTCTATTTTTCACACATACTTTGCACTATATGATCATGCACCAAACATAGTGCCTATACTTTGCACTGTACTATGGACAAGTGCTTGTCTTATGCCTTTGTACTATCCACATGCAATTTGCACTGTATCATCCAACATTACACTATATCATTCAAACTAGCATATGGCCATCCTTTGTATGTATATTTTCACATAGATATATATAGTGGCTCGGGTTTTTCCCTTGTACTCCCCAAGAGTTTTTTCATCTGTAGCTAGAAGGCCTATTTTGAGTGGGGGTGTTAGAGCTATATATAGCTTGCCTTAACTCAGCACAGTCCTCAACTATATATATGCCTATGATCTATGAATAGAATCACTTCCTTGGGAGCAACTCTTGTGTCCATCTCTCTCCTCTTTCTCTTCCTCTCAACAGGATTCAAAGCAAGAAGATTTTTATCAGAACCATAAAGAGAAGGGAAGCTTGGTAAAAGTTCTTGAAATCCTGACATATGGGAGCTCCTCACTCGCTTCTTCAAAAGCCCAATTTGGATGCTCTTAGCAACTTCACCAGGTTGGTACATTTTGTGAATGTGAAAGAGGGGCAAATAGTCTATCAAGGTCAGAAGATTACCATCACTCAAAGTGATTGAAATGTGCTAAGCATTTCTAGAGGCAATTTGCAAGCACACTTATGAAATCTAGTCCCAAAACTATGTACATCGATCCACCTATTGAGAATCTATGGCAAACCCAAAAGACTTTGGAATTCTTTTATTCTATCTGAGAAAGAGACCTGGAGAAGAGGGAGGAAAATAGTTACAAGTAGGACATGCTTTGGTGGTGGTTGTATTACTTGGAGTCGGCAAAGACAGTGAATATTATTTTCCCTGGCTATTTTTTTTCTTGTTCCTTTAAGGTACTTGTCAAGCTCATGATGTAGGTTTCTTTTCATAGGAGATGGTGGAGCTGCTAAGTTTTATAGAGCACAAATACTAGGATGAAGAGGACCCCAATCAAAAGGAGGAGTTACTATGGGCATACAAGTCGGTAGAGGCAAGTAAGGAGTTGGTGGTCTGAGTGTTTAATGAGGCTGCTATAGTTCATTGGATTACCTACATAGCTAGGAGATGCTTGCTATAGAGATGTGCATAAGATAGTTGGGAGTTTTGAATTTCCTTGAGCTGCAAAATGTCATTGTATTTTTGAAAAGAAAATTGTTGCAGGCATTTCTTGGACTTGTGGACTTTCTTGGACTCTCATCATCCATGATCTATGGTACTCATAATACCTATTTTTGTGTCAACTTGCTTCCATGTTAGTTCTTAAATGTTTTAAGTAGCCCGGTGGTTGAAATCTAATAGTTAAAGATAACCAGTCTAAAGGGGACTGTTTTAGTATAGCACTGTGCAACAAATTTTAGGATAGCACAGCTAGTGCAAGATAAGAGGTTGTCAGTGCAATGGTTGGTTGCACTAGGATATAAACAGCCACCACAAGTGAGGTGGTTTGCTTCTATTATTAGAAGATGAATGGATTTGTGGATGTGTGGATTTGTTATGGGATTTAATAAAACCAATGTGGTGGTTGTTTGGATATACTAAAAACAAGCATGGGATTTATCATTTTGGATTTACAAAAATAATTTAATAAAACCACTGCAGTGGTTGTTTGGAATATACTAAAACTGCATCATAGGTCTATCACGTTGCATGAAAAATCAAAATTGCAATGGCTTTGCATGACCAACTAGCATTTCTTGCCCATCACATAGGTAGCCATCCACTAAATCCTTGAAGTTAGAAATCCATTCAAGAAGAAATGGTGCTAGTGAAGATGATGTATATTTTTGAATGTATCCATCAGATAAGGGAAAGTGAACATTTGTTCCACTCACAAACTCTTGGAGAAACTGCTAAACATTGCAGCAATGTCCTCATGTGTGTGCCCTACCATCAAGAAGCCCACTGTTGCACTGTCTTGAAAATGCCCCTTGCTACAAGAAGAGAAAGGTATGCAAACAAGTTTCTATTTTTTTTCTCAGATCCACAATTATCTACCTAGAGTAGCAAGTACGGTGGTTAGTTTTGGATTTACTAAAAGAAGCATATTCTCAAATACATTTTCCATTTTCTAAGATAAGTGGAATATTGTTTCTTGCAATGAGAATACATTTTCTTAGTACTGTCTCAATCGTCCTTGTCCAGTGCTCCAAGACACCCTGAGATATGCTCATGTGCATCTAAATCCAATTTGAAGAAACTTTTTCTCTTCTTTTGTTGTGGCACTTGTTGCATCTGGAACTTATTAGCTCTTACTACATGAGAGTACACAAATGTTTGTGGACTCTTATGTAGCAGTTCATAATTGCAAACTCTCTTGGATGTTTTCTTGTACCAAAAATCTCCCACTACTACATCCCACTTCTCATAGGTTGTTACCCAATTATCCTTTAATGCTTCCTCAACCTTGTGCTTAGGTTTTGTGCACTACAACATAAAGTATGGGGCATCTTCCTTGTTCTCCCCAGAAGCAGTGACAATTGCAAAGTTCTCTCCCTCTTCCAAACAGTCAGTGAGGTCATCAAAACTATCCCCAAACTATGGCAAGCCATTGTTTGTCTCTCCATTGTTTGTCACTCCATCTGAATGTAGAGGGAATTCACTCTCATGTCTTCAGAGTTGCAATGTTCTCACTATCGCCATTATCCCATATGATGCATGCACTATAGAAACAAGAAAGTTTCTTGTTTTAATTAGTTGGTTGTTTGAAAATCCCCATATGGTGTGTAGACCACGAACTCCTTCTCCTTTGCGTACTAGTACAACATAAAGTATGGGGCATCTTCCTTGTTCTCCCTAGAAGCAGTGACAATTGCAAAGTTATCTCCCTCTTCCAAACAGTCAGTGAGGTCATCAAAACTATCCCCAAACTATGGCAAGCCATTGTTTGTCTCTCCATTGTTTGTCACTCCATCTGAATGTAGAGGGAATTCACTCTCATGTCTTCAGAGTTGCAATGTTCTCACTATCGCCATTATCCCATATGATGCATGCACTATAGAAACAAGAAAGTTTCTTGTTTTAATTAGTTGGTTGTTTGAAAATCCCCATATGGTGTGTAGACCACGAACTCCTTCTCCTTTGTGCTTCATTCACTTTTAGTTCATGAAACACTTTGCGTACTAGTACACTGTTCTTAAGGCTTAACACCTATTTCATTAATTTTGGACTCTTGCACTGTCCAAATTCATTTTGTGAGATAATTCTGGATAAAACATTTCAAAAAAAGAGGCTCTTATAAAACAAAACATTGAAGCAAAAAGGAAGATTTTAAAAAATCAAATTAGAAAAAATGACGTGAGATGTTAAAAATAGAGTACATCACATTGTTAAAAGAGACAAAAAAGTAAGATTTTGAAAAATCAAATTAGAAAAAATGGCGTGACATGTTATGAAAGCTAGAGTACATTTCAAAAAGAGCACATCACATTTGTAAAGAAGTAGATCATATTACTCAAAGCCATATGGTGTCAAAAAACAACTTAATACAGTCTCTCTTAACATCATCTTAACATCACATTTGTACAAGAAGTAGATCATATTACTCAAAGCCATATGGTGTCAAAAAACACCTTAATACAAAGCCATATGGTGTTAAAAAACACCTTAATACAAAGCCATATGGTGTCAAAAAACACCTTAATACACCTTAATACAAAGCCATATGGTGTCAAAAAACACCTTAATACAGTCTCTCTTATCTAAGTCTAGAAGATCTCATCATTGGTCTCTCTTATCTTCTCAACAACCCAATCCTTCACTGCCTCCACAGCTGTATCCTCAACATAATTACATGTGAAGAAGAAGTTTAAGCAATCACAAATCGTTTCTTTATAATTTCTCTGAGAGGCTCTTATTGTTCTCTCAGCATCCGCATCAAATCGCCCATGACGAGAGCTGTGATAACGTAGGTTACTTAAGAAGTCTAATAGATCTTGTCGTACTTTTATCATACGTCTTAGAAGTCTTCACTGTCTGCTATCTTGAGAGTCTCCTCCCTCTCTGCATGCCTTTGTGCAGCAAATTGCTCTCTCTCCATGTGTGTCAAAGGAGAACCTTGTTGAATTCTGGCCTCTCTCTGTGCTCCTTGGTCAGCAATCCATTCTTTGAGATTGTTAATTCCGAACTCCACGTCTTCGACAATGCCAAGGACATCCATGGGTGGGGAGATGATAAAGAAAGGGAGATGGACTACGATGCAAGAAAGAAGAGAGTGTCTGCGGAAGAACTAGGATAGAAGAATACTTGGTTATCAAGATGGATGAAAGAAGACTCTGAGAGTGTTTGCGGAAGGACTAGGATAGAAGAATACAAGAAGAATACAAGTTAATGAGAAGCACTAGGATGCAAGAAAGAAGAGAGTGTCTGTGGAAGAACTAGGATAGAAGAATACTTGGTTATCAGGATGGATGAAAGAAGACTCTGAGAGTGTTTGCGGAAGGACTAGGATAGAAGAATACAAGAAGAATACAAGTTAATGAGAAGCACTAGGATGGATGAAAGAAGAGAGTGTTTGTGGAAGAACTAGGATAGAAGAATACTTGGTTATTAGGATGGATGAAAGAAGACTCTGAGAGTGTTTGCGGAAGGACTAGGATAGAAGAATACAAGTTACTCAGAAGGACTAGGATGTAAGAAATAAGAGAGTGTTTGTGGAAGGACTAGGATGGAAGAATACAAGTGCACTAAGGCACGATGTGTTCACTACGATAAGGATAAGGGTTGGAATAAAGTGAGTGGCATGATGTGTTCACTATGATAAGGGTTGGAATAAAGCGAGTGGAGATTGAATGCTCTACTTTAAGTGAGTGGAGATGATAAGGATAAGGGTTGGAATAAAGTGAGAGAAGCATTGCGAATGCTCTACTTTAAGTGAGTGGAGACTGTCCAACTGAATAAAATTCTCATCACACAAGGATTTATTTCCAAATAATCACATCATCACAGATTCATATCATAAAATTGTGTGCATGAAGAAATATATTACAAATATTACATCATCACATATTCATATCAAAATTCTCATCACACAAGGATTTATTTTCAAATAATCACATCATCACACATTCATATCATAAAATTGTGTGCATGAAATAAATATATTACAAATATTACATCATCACATATTCATATCAAAATTCTCATCACACAAGGATTTATTTCCAAATAATCACATCATCACACATTCATATCATAAAATTGTGTGCATAAAGAAATTATATAAATATCATGATTATGCCACTTAAGTAATAAGTCACAAATTGGTGTATAATCAACAAAAACTACAAACACAACATCATACATGCACTCAGGGGGGTCACTATGTATAAACCCTCTATATCACGTGCGTTCAAGGCCTATATTTAAAATCCCTTATCTGTAAATTTTTTCATTAATAAAATGTACCCCTTTTCTATACACTATTCTCTTTGCTTGAGTGGTAGGAAAGATGTGTCCAGTCCTTGTATGAATCCTTGGATGGTTCCACTCACACCATTTGTGCACTGTGGTACTGTGGGAGCTCATGCTAGTGACAACTTATGGCTAGGATTGCAAAAAACCCATCGTTGGCTCTTAAACATCAATGCTCATTGGACAGCGGCATCCTTGCCTATGCTAGATTCCTTCCACAAATGTTTTTGGGTTAGTCCGCTGCAGGTAATAAGTCGCTATTACTGCTTTTACATCTTGTTTTGATTTCATCCAGTGTTTTGATCGTTTGTTTGTATGATCTATTGATTTAAAGGGCAATTTTTGGTTGATTGCTTCTCTAGCCACCTGTGGCCAAGTATATGCAAACAAAGCACTAGTCCACTCATAGGGGCAGGACACACCTCACATCAACAGACAGCAACCTCTCTAAATTTGGTGCTCGTGCTGATTCTATTCGAGTTCATTTTACTGCTCTGGAGAGGTAAGGTTCTGAACATGACGATTGTGACAAAATATGAAGAGGGAAGAGAAGAAGAGTGGAGATGAGGAGAGAGGGCACAGCTAGAGTGCACACCACAAATGACTAACTATACACTAGATTTAGTTGAAAAAATAGAATATATACAAACCCATTTAGGGTTAGGGTTAGGGGATCTAACCCTTTCCTTTATAGCACTCTATAAGGTTAGTGCTATGCACATATGATCATGTGATGGTGCTATGCACACATGATCACATGATGTTGAGCGTGAACTCTCAACACCTTCCCTCAAGATCAACATCATGAAGTAGGCCTTCCCTCAAGATGATGATTCTGGGGAATCAAAGAAGGATTGAGCATTACATTCCATCACACCCTTTAATGGGAATGTCCTTCCTCTGCATCAAACCAAGAGCTAGTCTGTGTTTCTCGAAAAGCTCTTTACCGAGTGGTTTGGTAAAGATGTCTGTAACATTCTCTTTGCTATCACAATGCTGCAGTGTGATGTCACCAAGTAACACTCTTCCTCTGATGAAGTGCTCTCTGACATCAATGTTCTTTGTCCTGGAGTGATATATAGGATTCTTGGCCAATGCTTGAGCTGATTGATTATCACAATATATTGTTGTTGGCTTTGACTCATCAAAGTAATCTGTTTCTGACAATAGTCTTCTGAGCCATATAGCCTCACATGCACCTGTAGTGAGTGCTCTATATTCTGCTTCAATCAAAGACAAAGAAACAATTGGCTGTTTGTTTGACAACCATGATATAGCACCTTGACCAAGGAAAAATGCATATCCTTGTGCTCTCCTTGTGTCGATCTCCTGGTCTCATGATCTTTGGCTTAGTCACTGTCACAGTATCCATGCAACCATGGATGACTTCCTCTGTATTCTATCCCAAATTGTCTTGTACCTCTAATGTATCTCAAGACTCTTTTGGCTACATTCCAGTGAGATTGTTTTGGATTTGCCATAAACTGTGCTAGTGAGCTTACTGCATAACAAATATCTGGTCGAGTGATAGTCAGATATATCAGATAGTGAGCTTACTACATAACGAATATCTGGCCGAGTGATAGTCAATTCTATTGTACCAACTTCCGGGTGCTTGCTTTAAGCCATAGAGACTTTTCTTAAGATGGCAAACCTTATTCTCCTTTCCTAGTTCAACATAACCTGCTGGTTGTTGCATGTAGACTTCCTCATCTAGATAACCATTGAGAAATGCATTCTTGACATTGATCTAGTACACATTCCATTTATTGAGTGATGCTAGTGATATCAAGAATAGTATGGAATCCATCTTTGCTACTGGAGCATAAGTCTCATCATAGTCCTGACCATATTGTTGTGCAAATCCTTTTGCAACTAGTATGGCTTTGTATCTCTGAATACTACCATCTGGATTATACTTCACTTTATATATCCATTTGTTTGTTATGGCCTTCTTTCCTGGTGGAAGGTCGCATAATTCCCAAGTATTATTCTTATACAAAGCATCCATTTCTTCATTCATAGAAGTTTGCCATTCTGGCTTGTCTACTGTGTCTTCGAAGTACACTTGGCTCTTTTTTAGCCATGATGGTAGTCATAAGAGCATAGTTGGTGGTTTCCACCTGAATTGCTTTGCCTTTCTGAGCATATGTCAATTTGGCTAGAGGTCTGCTTTCCCTAGTAGACCGTCTGAGCTGCTGTGGCTCTGCTTGGGGTGTTTCTAGAAATTCTTACTTTATCAATTACATGTTTATTTACAAGGTTTTGAAATTTAAAAGGGACATGGTAATAATGCAACATAGTTCATAAAGAGGGTAGTGTGTTGATGATTCTTCAGAATCACTCTATAGATGTAATGCATCCTGTACATAACATCAATGTCTCTACAAATCACATACATAAATCCATATATGATTTTATAGGAAGGTATTACCAATGTCATATATACATGGCAGTGTCTATTCCTATACAAGGGGGATTTCATTTGAATGAGGAGACAAACATAATAACAGTTAAAAAATATACGTCACTATAAAAGTGACTTCTCCATAGATTCCCATAAAGATGTTGCAGGTCGTGGTAGTGCAGTCCTTTACTTGGAGGTCGTAGCTCCTTCACTATTGGTATGCTATTGGCGGAGGCGCCTTGTATGACATTGGTTGCTGCAGACTATGGAGTAGCATCTCGTTGTAGTCGTAGATCGTTGTAGATGGTTTCTTTATAGATGGCTCCTCCTAGCCACTGGGAGGTGCTAGCGTTGAATCTGGTGGCTCTAGCTTGGAGTAGATTCTTGAAGGAGCCACGTTGGTGAATGTTGACCTTAGAAGATGCAACTGTGCTTTGGAGAGGCCGTCGTAGGGTGTCGAGTGCCGAGAGCAGGTCTGTTGGTGGCCTTTGCATGAATAATTTCATCAAGCAGAATGTGCAAGACGTCATGCTAGGACAGCTCAACATAGTCAAGACATCGAAAGAAGCATGGGATATGTTTGCAGCTTTGTACGAGTCCATGAACACATCTAGGGTTCTCACACTGAGAAACCAGATCAACCAGAGTTTCCGCATTAAGAGTGAAACTGGTCATGCTTATGTACTCCACATAAAAGACTACAACAATCAACTTGCAGCAGCAGGAGAGACTATGAACCCCGCAGAAATGGTTCAAGTCATTTTGAATGGACTAGGAGAGGGATACGAGAATCTAGTATAGAGTATTGCCATCCAACTTGGAGTCGTTGCAAGAGGGTTGAGTTGCAATTTTTTGGAGTAGCCACGGCTGTGAGGAAGCACTGAAGTAGGCCGTGACCCTTAGGAGTCACAATGCTTGCTGGTAGTCGGTTACACCTTAGGAACTGCTATAGAGGATGGAGAGCTCGCTGTAGAAGGCTTCCTAGCTTGGCTTGCACTGTAGAAGGACATAGAGGCTGAGAGTTGAAGTATGGGCCTTTGTACCTTTGAAACTCTCTCTTTCTCGGTGGATGAAAAACACTTAGAATCTCTCTTTCTCAATATAGATGAACCTCTCTTAACTCTCTTAGATCTCTCACAAACACTCAAGAGAAGGAACTAAAATCTCTCAATCTCTCATGGATGGAAATTCCTCTCAAATGGATGGAAATTTCTCTATCACTCAACGGAAGTGAAAGAACTCTCCTCTCAATCTCGCAATCTCTCTCGCACTCTCAAGAATCACAATTCCTCAGTGGAAGGCAAGGGAGCTTTGATACCATGACAAAATATGAAGAGGGGAGAGGAGAAGAGTGGAGATGAGGAGAGAGGGCACAGCTAGATAGCACACCACAAATGACAAACTGTACACTAGATTTAGTTGAAAAAATAGAATATATACAAACCGGGATCTAACCATTTCCTTTATAGCACTCTATAAGGTTGGTGCTATGCACATATGATCACGTGATGGTGCTATGCACACATGATCACATGATGTTGAGTGTGAACTCTCAACAGATTGTTGCAAGTCCCAACTAGGAATGTAACCTGGTTTCTTTCTAAGTCTGCTTAATTTGAGTGATTAGGTTTTCCTTCTCTTCAAGTAGATGTTCTCTCTCTTTGACAACTGTAGCATTGTTTGTTGGTGAAGATCAAACAATTTACCATAAGCAATGTTTCTTTCTTTCATTTGCTGACCGAGGGCTTCTCGCACTGAGCTTGCTGATCTAGCTAGTTTTGTTCTTATTCCTTGTTATGGGATAGTGTGGATTGCAGCAATTCTACTTGTAATCTCAATCCTTTAATTTATGTTTCCTTATTCACAATAGAATCTCTTAACCCTTTGATCTCCTCTTGTTATTTCGTGTGTGAGAATGCATAGTCTGTTGCAATGTCTACCTTTCCTCCTAATCCTACACAAAATTTCGTGGCTTTAACTTCAAGCTTGTTCCTTGTAGCTTGCACTATGTGCAATGCAACTTGCATTATTTGAAAGTCACTTAGAGGTTCATGCATATCCTTTTGTTTCAAAGAATTAGATTGTAGAGCTTTCTCTAGCTAACGATTGAGGTCATGGAGGTCTTTGTGGTGATTATCCTTTGTTGCCTTCAGATGATGCTTCAATGTAGCATTTTCTTATGAGAAACATAGATTTGAGTGTTTGCAGTATAGAGCTTGGACAAATGTTTTCACTTATCTTGTGGTGATGACATGATGATACTATTGAAATCTGACATAAATCTCATCATATCCAGCTATGCAGCTTTTTCACCTTGTGCTCCTCATAGTATGTTGTCTACCAACTCAATTTGTTATGTCAAGAAAGCATCACTATTTTGCCTAAAGCTTAGGTAAATGCTCACTTATTATATTCAAGCTAATTGCATCATTGTGTATAGGTTCTAAAGTCCATACCTTTTACTACGGATGAGATAGAGGTATGTGTTCTTGCACTAATAGCAACTCTATTTGATATAGCTTCTTCCTTTAACTTCATTTACGTATTGCTTTACTCATATTGTGCTAGTTCTTTTAATGTGATGGTTGCAAGTAATGTGCAACTCCTGCATTAGTTAAAAGACCAGATAGGAGACTAGCTAGAGGGCAAAACAGATGGTGCAGTAGGTGCTTGTAAGGAGCAACGCATGGACCATATCTAGGATAGGGAACTACCTTAGAGAAACGCAAGGAGGCTATAGGAATTGGCTCAATAGGTTTGGGACAAGTATAGTAGGGAAGGGGCTACAATGGGTAGCTCCCTTGCCCTTATGTAGGGCTTGGATTGGTTGGTAGGGTGACCAAGTAAGTTGGATAGCACACAGACCCATTATAAGGTCCCCGTAGGCCATGCATAGGGCTATGGGTGGGCTTACAGGGTTGGCCCTAGGAGTGGCCACTAGATCTTTAAGCTCCCAAATGAGGAGAGTGGGGGAGGGAGAGCAAGGGCATTTGCCCAGAGAAAAGACAAAGAAAAGAAACATGTATCTAGAGGCATCACGGTGGCTCTGCGAGAGATGGAGCTGAAAGCTAGGAGAGTTAGCGATGCACTCAGCAAGGATCTATCCTGGAAGAGGAAGATTTGGAGCAGCACAATGTGGTTAGTTGTTCCCAGGAAGTAGGTGCCTTTGTGGCAAGGCAGTTGGTGGAGTTTGTGTGCAAGAAAGCGACTGCAACAACAGGGCCTAGACGTGGTGAAATTAGGGCAGACATATAGCCTTGGAGTAGGGAATCTACTAGACCAAGTGGTACAGTAGGCTACGGGCCTAGATGAGGGGTTGCAAATAGGGAAAAACCCTACCCTTACATAGGGCCTACAAGCTATTCAGATGGCCAATAGAGTTGGCCAGCACACAGGCCAAAAAGGGCAGCCTACCGCCCCATGTATGGGGAGCTGTGGGCTCGGTTGGGGATATCCTGAGTCGGCCCAGGTCAGGCCCAGTTAGTTTTGGGGGCCTCTTTGGGCCTATAAAAAGTCAGGGAGTGGAAGGGCAACACCAGCCCCACCATTGGGCCTACATCTAGGAGGCAAGGCAAGAGCAAGTGTTGCTATAGGCTGAGCTCATAGAGGGCTAGAGGCTTGGCTGTGTTCTAGGGTGCAAGTGTTGGAAAGGTCACCTCCCCATTGAGGAGAGCATGGGGCTACCACATGGGCAGCACATGGGCTACCATGGGGGCAGTACACATATAAAACATAGGCTGCCACATGGTGAGCACACAGGTTGCCATGTGGGCAGCACAAGCCATGGAACCCAAGTGCCAAGGAAGGGCCTAGTAGGAGCAAGAAATGGTGCAAGGATAGGTGCCTACATGGCGAGCTAGGAGGCAGGGAGTGTGGGAAGGTGTGTGCCCTGCAATAAGGTGGCAGGACAGTTGCACCTTTGGTATGGCTGCAATACAACAAGTGGCGAGGCAGCACAAGATCGTTGTGAATCCTCAATAGCATGGTTTTTCATGGATTTAAACTAATAACTCGGATTTTTAAAGTTAAGAATATGATTCTTATAAACAAGAAATACAAATTTAGGATTTAATAGTAGTTTTTGCATTATTAATACAACATTGTAGAGAGATATTTTGAAATGTATTATGTGGAAATGACAGTGCCAAAAAGTAAACTTTTGATTCTCGAATGACATTTTCGTAAAGTAAGCTTTTCATTTGGGAAGGATTTTAAGGAATAGTCCAAAAGTAGACATATGAGTCCAAAATTAATGAAATAAGTGTTGTATGTAAAGCCCAATGAGTCCAAGGAAAAATCTCAAAAGACTAACAATCTTTTAAGGATGGACTAGTTATCCATGGTAGAGAACCATTATTGACCTCACACACACATAACTTAGAAAACATACGGATCCTTACCCTTGTTGGATTTGACTTGGGTGTTGTAAGCAGTGAGAGCTTTGACATTCTCCAGTTCTTCTTTAGTTTCTGCTTCCTCAACATGATTGGCTGAACATCTCTTCTTGGCATAACATTACTTTTCAAAGTGTCCAGGTTTGCCACAGAAGTTATATTTCATTTTTCTCTTTCCCTTGAAGTTGCTTAAGTTGCTTCCGGCCAAATATGCCCCTTCTTTGTAATCACTTCTTTATTTGATCTTTCTCTCCTCTTCCAAGAGTGATGCTTCAATTTCTACCAGACTTATCTCTGGAATATTGGTGAGTGTGGTTACAATAGTGCCATATTCTTCAGTGAGACTTCTAAGTAAGATGGCAATTACAACATCTTCATCAAGATTAAACTTGATGCCAAATAACTATGTCAAAATTCTCTTCATTGAATTTAGATGTGAAGAGATGGACTCCCCTCTATCCAATTTTACTTCAAAGAACTTGATAAGCAAGCTAAACTTAGAGCATCTTCCCTGTGCTCCAAACACATGCTCAAGATGAGTCCATGCAGCATGAGTAGTCTCACATCCATCAATGTGATGAATAAAGGAATACACTCAAACCAAGAGCAATTATAGCAAGTGCTTTTCATCTTTTGGAATCCCCCCATGTCGCGCCGGATGCTGGGGAGGCTGTTGAGATCAAATAAAAGTTGTATACAATAAGGCTTCAAAGCCTTTCTCTCTTCTCTAAAACACTGAGAGGGAGAGAGAGAGAGAGAGAGAGGGGAAATGAAGAGGAGGGGAGAGAGTAAATAAAGATGAGAGGAAACGGAGAGGAGAGGGGAGAGGAAATAAAAAGGAGAGGAAAGAGAGAGAGAGAGAGAGAGAGAGAGAGAGAGAGAGAGAGAGAGAGAGAAGAGAAAAAGAGAGGGAGAGGAGAGACGAGAGAGAGAGAAGCGTACTAGTGAGAGAGAGAGAGAGAGAAGAAGAGGAAGAGAGGAGATGAGAGAGATTGACGAGAGATGAAAAGAGAGAGAAGCATACTAGCATGAGAGAGAGAGAGAGAGAGAGGAGAAGAGGAAGAGAGGAGATGAGAGAGATTGACGAGAGATGAAAATTTAGAGAGGGAGGGAGCAAGAGAAAGTATGAGAGAGAAAGATAGAGAGAGTAAGAATGAAAGACTATGACTCTCAGAGATAGAAAATCTTACCAATGAGGAGGAGAAATGAGTCGGCGACGATCAAGGAGGGATAAAAGAGAGATGTTTTGATGGAAGAATTTGGGAGCTACGATCAATAAGGGATATTAGAGGAGAGATAGTGAAGGAGAATGTAAACGTGCAGAAACTTGCAAACAAAACTATCTACCTTGGTGTGTGATTTAGTCGAAACTTAAACAAACAAAACTATAAACCTTGGTGTTTGAAAAGAGAAACATGTGGAAACTTGAATTTCAAATTTCTCGCCTTTTTTTAAACTATGAATCCTTGTGTTTGAAAAGACAAACGTGTGGAAACTTGAAAATTGTGTGAAAAGACAACCTTGTGTTTGAAAAGACAAACGTGTGGAAACTTGAAAAGTGTGAAGAGACAAACGTGTGCAAAAAGGAAAACTTGTGGAAACTTGAATATAAAATTTTTCTTTTTTTTTTAATTTAAAATGAGTTTCACTCTCATTTTCAATTTACTAGTTTAATTTCTCAATTAAAAATTTTAAAATATAGTAGAAAAAATGCATTTTGTGTTGGAATATAGAAAGTATAATTTTAATATTATCACATCAATGAAAATTTTAAAAGTAGTTTAACTTACATTCTTATATTATTAGTTTGATTCATTTCTTTTTAGGGAGAATTAATATATTCTTCTAGGTAAATATTAATTTCTTATTTTAAGTCTTATTTTCTTAATTTTACGTTTAAATTTTTATATTTTTTCATAAACTTTAAGTTAAATGAAATTTATTTATATTTCAATTTTTGTGATTTCAAACTAATAAGAATTCACTTTGTCAAAATGTAAACTTCTTATGATTGTGAATTTTAAATTCTTATTAGTTTTAAGTTAAATTAATTTGAATTAAAAAAGAGTTTGGGGGTTTGGGTTTAAGGTTTGGGGACTGGGGGTTTAGGGTTTGGGAGTTAGGGCTTAGGGCTTGGGGTTAGGGGTTTACGGTTTAGGGTTTGGGTTTGGGGTTAGTGTTTAGGGCGTTAGTATTTGGGGGTTAGGGTTTAGGGTTTAGGGTTTAGGTTTTGGGGTTCAGGGTTTAGGGATTAGGGTTTAGGGTTTGGGGGTTAGGGTTTAGGGTTTAGGGTTTGTGGGTTAGGGTTTAGGAGTTTGGGTTTAGGATTTAGGGTTTAGGGGTTTAGGTTTAGGGTTTAGGGTTTTAAGCTTTTAACTCACATTGACCTAAGCATTTAAAAAGAACAATGGAAAATAAATTATTTCTTGCTTTTCTTCGCTTCGACGGTTGGTGTAGTCTAGATTAGCATAGATTAGTTTGTCCTTAGAGGAGAGAACTCCAAAAAAACCAATCAAAGCCATGCTCAAAATTTCTCGACTAGTT
Source organism: Dipteris shenzhenensis (assembly GCF_047967505.1). NCBI lineage: Eukaryota > Viridiplantae > Streptophyta > Polypodiopsida > Gleicheniales > Dipteridaceae > Dipteris > Dipteris shenzhenensis. Next base: position 20,185,708 of record NC_141607.1, read on the forward strand.
CCTAATCGGAGTCAGTCCATTCATTCACATTCAGTTTCACACTCACAACAACCCTACCATTTAAGCAACGATCAAGGTTTTAAAACTTTCAAGATGATTGGAAGTTATATCAGTGAACATGACAGATTACAATTGAATCACTTAAGGGACTGGACAGAGCAGATTATATTTATACCAGTTGTGGGAGTTGACAGAGCATTTTGCACTTATATCTGAGAGACTTCAAATTTGTATTCGATTGTACTTTATTTCATTTTACACTATCCACGAGTTCATTGTAAATCCTTATTTTTTTTCACATTTATGCATGTATCTAAGCCTTGTAAAGCCTTTTAGGCTATTCCCAAAGTATGAAATTGACACTTATATGATTGGGAAGAATGAATCAATGGGACTCATTGTAGTTTTGATTTATCAAAGTAATTGTAGTTTGTTAAAGTACCTAAAATTTTTGTTGTGCTTTAATATAGGATGTGTGTATGCATATGCACAAAAAGTCATCAATAAGCACACTCTCAGAAAAGCCAAAACTTTGAACAAGGGCTTTTTTTTCATACATGAAATCATTTCAAAGTCTAGAAAGAGTGTTGAGTGCGAGGGAGTTTCATTGAATGATTTTTTGTCTGATGACACTACTTGGGAGAGGCCTCAGCTTTTCTTTGTCTATGAAATATCACCGAATGACATTCGTCAACTCCTTGATAGAATATTACATACCACCATTAGTAGAGTATGGCTATGTAACATAGTCATATTTGCTGATAAAGATGATAAGGAAAAAATGTCTACTACCCTAGAAAAACAATATGGCAATGAGCTTAAGATTTACAATGGTATATACTCAAGAAAGAGGGATAAGAGAGAATGCGGTCTCAACATACAGAGTCTTGAAACCTTTTTCTTGTGCATGAAGAGCCCTTACAATGATCACTTCTTACAGAACAACATAAGAGGGAATACAAAGAGATTGCAACTACTGCTGGAAGAGCATGAAGCTCCAAGTCCCCTCCATCGCAATGCAAATCGCTATGAAAGGCCAAAAAAAGTGCTGATCTTTTAATTAGTATGATGGAATTTTTGCTGCCGTCCGGATGGGAAGTCACAATATTGTGTCGAATGGGACATTTGTTTGAAGCTCTTATCAGAAAAGGACACCATGTAAATATTATTGAGAGCCCTGCTTGCTTGGAATACCTTGATACCGTGGCTTCTCTCACAATAAAGTATGATAAGAAATGTCCAATCTCACATGAAGAGGATGCTGACATAGAGATGGCCATGTATGATGAGAGCAAGAAAGATGATGAAAATGCTAAAAGCTATGGATATGATAGTGAGGACACCAGTGATCGTAAGGAAGCTGAAGGAGATGGATATGACACTGACCTTGCCTCAGAAGGTTACATAAAAAGACCACGAAGATATCTAGAGGTATGAAAACTTATCTTTAATTTTCTTTATTCATTTAAAAGCCTTTTTAAAATTATAATTAATTTAAAATTTTGAATCTCATAATTATTTTATCCTTTTATAGGAGGAGGAAAAGGAGGAGGATGAGGAGGACATAGCTAGAGTAGAGAATATAGGAAGCTCATCTCGAGAAGGCAAAGCTGCTCTGGCTATCCATCCGATGACTCTAGAAAATAATCATACCTTGCAGCAAATCGAGAAGTCATTTCAAGTTAGGTTTCAAGTTCAAGAACAACCTCTTACTTTTCTATTCCATGAAGAGGACATTTCAATCCTTTTAAACTTCAAGAAAGAGGTTAATGACAAGGTCATAATAGCCATCCTCAGCTTTGACACAAACTTTTTCTTGAATTTATGCTTTTGTATTTCCATTGGATCAAATGAACTAATATTCTTTTCTTTTTATTACAGTATGGTTTTAGAACAGCTTTCCCTATATATACAGAGATGTGTATATATGGTCGATCCTCTTGTTTCTAATGTACTTAGCAATAAGCAAAAGACCATAGATGATGTTTTTAAGTGGTTACAACCTATTGATTTGACTGCCGCATGAGTTATCTTTACTGCATATCACGAGGAGTGAGTATCAATCCCTAGTTAGCTTATCTCTTACATTGTGGAGGATTATATCAAATAATAATTATTCTTAATTGATAATGCAACTCGCATTAGAGCTTAGTGATTGTGGGCATCTTAGCCAAGCAATGTTTCTTTTTCAATTCAATAGCATCTATCTATGGCAGTGTGTCAGAGTAAGTATATCCTACTTCTGTCATAATTACGTCAATGAGATGCATCCTATGCAATGTGCGCATTCATTTATGTTATCTATTTTGATGTGTAGATCGGCTCGAAAGTTGGTAGGTGCTATAGATGCACTTATGCAAATGGAATGTGACTTAGAAGATCAAATAGAGTATGTAACATGCCCCGCAGCAAAGTAGAATGATGACCACAGTTGTGGGTGGAGAGTCGGATATAACTGCTTTTTGCTCCTTGCTCAAATTTTTAATTTGAGTGGCGGTGAAACCTCATTGTCAACATATACAGACTTGCATCTATATGCATTTATGTCATCTATCATTAAGGTATTTATTGATAACATGGTGGAGCATCCAGAGGAAACATTGGTTGCTACGCCCATAAGTTGCCCTAATGTAACCGCTGTATTGGACGAAATGGGGAGCTCTTTTGAGGTTAGGATTATCATTAGCAAGCGACCGATGTTTTGACATTTGGTAGCGAGGAAGTTACAATCCTCTCCGACCCTTTGAAAGAGGCTAATGACAAAGTCATGATGGCCATCCTTAGGTTTGATATGAACATCTCTTGGCTTGATACTTCAATCATTTGATTCAATCTGCTTCTAACATTTGTTTATTTATTGCTGTAGTATGGTTCTATCTCACTTTCCTAGATCAGTACAGAATTGCGTGTGTATGCTCGATTCTCTCCTTTCAGTTGTACTTAGTGATACCAAGAAGATGGTAGATGATGTTTGTTCAATGCTACAACCTTCAGACTTGGATGGCATGCTAGTCGTCTTTATGCCATATTATGAGAAGTAAGTATCATCTCAATCTTTCTTTTACTCTTTTATTTGTAATATTGTGTCAATTAATACTTAATATTGTGATAAATCTCATCGCTCTTTATTGGTGATGTAGCTCACATTGGAGCCTAATAGTATGGGATCTTGATGACAACCATTGTTGGTTTGTCAATTCATTTATAGGCTTTCACGGGGTGTTTAAGTAAGTGTTCTTTTATCACATCATTATGAACATGCATCTTACTATTTACTACACAAATTCACTTTGTCATATGTCATGATGGACAGGTCTGCAAACAAGTTAGTATTTGCGATTATGAAAATCAGGGAGCATCAAGACCAACCAAATTTCCAGACACACCTCGCAATGGAGGAGAAAGACAAGTTTAGTAGTGGGTGGAGAATTGCCTACAACTTCATGTTGTTCCTCAATGAAAATTTTGAACATGTCTCAATAGAAGCATATACAAAGCTCGAGCTATAAGATTTTATGGCTAAGACTGTTCACTACCTAACTGCTACCATTGGGAAACAACATGATGGACTCAATGAGGAACCTGAGGGAGCCAAAGAAAAACAAGAGACAATTCAATCTCCTTCTGCATCACAGCCTCAAGTAGAAGCATTACAGTCTCCACTTGAATTAGAGACTCAATGCATTCTTCCTACACAAGAAGTAGAGGCTCAATGTAAATCTACAACATCACATCTTGCAAAGGAGGAAGAGACTGAGTCTATCCCGATTGCACCAGAAGTAGAATCTCAATGTACACCATCCACACAAGAAGTAGAGACAAGAAGTAGAGACTCAATGTACTCTTAGAGCATCACACCCTCAAGAGTACTCATCAGACTCTATTCAGTTGTAAAGCATGTAGAAAGAAACATGAGTCCTTGAATATTTTTATCTTGTTTGTGTTGACTAATGATAGTGTTTTTTAAACATGTTAAATGTTACAATACATTAGGATATTTACTTATGAAATTTATTCAATTTATATTATTATTGTATTAGCAATTCTAAAAAAATAAATTGTATTAGTAATTCTAATATGATTTGCTCATCCCTACCAGACTTGTTGCAGAGAATACAAAACTATTACAAGCCATAGAAGCCAAGATCACACTAGAAGATCTCATAATTAGTATCTCTTATCTTCTCAACAATCCAATCTTCCACAGACTCCATGTCCATATTCTCAACATAATTACAATGAAGGAAGAAATTCAAGCAATCATGATGGACAGGCCACAGAGGCCAAGATCACACTAGAAGATCTCATCATTAGTATCTCTTATCTTCTCAACAATCCAATCTTCCACGGACTCCACTTCTAAATCATCAACATAATTACAATGAAGGAAGAAATTCAAACAGTCACAGATTGTTTCTTTATAATCTCTTTGGGAGGCCTTTATTGTTCTTTCAGCATCTCGATCAAATCGGCCATACCGAGTGCTTCAATAACGTAGGTTGCTTAAGAAGTCTAAGAGATCTTGTCGTGCTTTTATAATACATTGTATAAGTCTTTTGCTCTCTGCTATCTTCTGAGTCTCCTCCCTCTCTGTCCACCTCTGTGCATCAAACTCCTCTCTCTCTACCCGTGTTAGTGGAGAGCCTTGTCGAATTCTTGCATCTCTCCTTGCTCCTTGGTCAGCAACCCATTGTTTGAGACTGTTGATTCCAGACTCCACGTCTCCGACGATGCCAAGGACATCCATGTTGGGTGGACAGATGATAAATTAAGAGTGATAAACGAAGAATGTGCTTATAGAAGGACTAGGATGGATGAAAGAAGGGAGTCTAATTATATTATTCTTGTCTTCAATCACTTTATTTCATAGATTTAAACCGATTCAAAATCTATCATCTCATGTGTCTCTCACATTTACGGTCTTTTATTTTTTACTTCACTCAATGAACAACTCACCTCTCTAAATTTATTAAATCGATTTTACTTTTTTGGAAGTCTAACTTACTATATACAATAAATATCTTATGATGAGAATCTAATAATTATATCATTCTTGTGTTCCATCACTTTATTTTATAGATTTCAGTGTACTCAAAATCTATCATCTCACATGTCTCGCATTACGGTCTTGCATGAGCAAGTCTAACTTATTATATTAGAAAAATATCTCATGATGAGATTCTAATAATTATATCATTCTTGTGTTCCATCATTTTATTTTATAGATTTCAATGTACTGATCACTGTCTTACATGTCTCAAATGGTCTTGCATCCCATCATTTTATTTTATAGATTTCAATGTATTCACTGTCTTACATGTCTCACATGTCTCGCATTACGGTCTTGCATCTGTTACTTCAGATAATCGAGTCATCTCATCCTCTACCAATTCTTTATTCTAAATCTTTCATCTCACATTATGAGTCTGTAGTTCTATAAATCCCTTAGTAGTCATTCATCTTCTATATCTCGCCTGTAGCAAACACTTCTTCCACTTTGCTCTTCTTACCTTACTCCTCTCCTCAAGCTTGCTCCTTCCATCTTGCCCACAGCCTTACCTCCTCTCCTCAAGCATACTCCTTTCATCTTGCCTTACCTCCTCTAACTGTTACCTTTCTCGCTGTCGTTACCTTCCTCCTCTCGTTTTTATGGATCTTTTTGAAGTAATCAATTCCGTCGAGCAAGCTATTAGTAGCACCAAACTATGGATTGCCAAGAACCAGGGAAAGAGAGAGGAGAGAAAGCGAAATCCAGCTCCATTAACCCAGTACAAGAAGGATGACTTTGCTTCTCAGAAGGGCTTAGAGAAGGAAGAGAAAAGAAAAATTAGTATGGCTACTAGTGAAATAGATAAATTGCAGTCATATAGGAGAGAGCTGATAGACTTTCAAAGTGAGATATCTTGGCGTGTGGCTTGTTATGGAAGATTTTCACCCCAGGAAGCGCAAGCCATTCGGAATAAACAAAGTGTTATGCAGGAGAAAATTTATTAATCCTTACTTCTCTTCGGTAATTTTAAGTACATCGATGAGGATGAGATGAGCTCAGCTCTTGAATGGGTTGAATTTAGGCTAGAGAGAGAAAATAGATTTGCCTTCCAGTGAGAGGCTCATTGTAACTTTTGGTGTTTTTCAATACCTTTATAAATATTGTGAGAGTTTGCTACTTCCACTTGTAACTTTTCAAAGTGTTTCCTAAACACTATTATAAATATTAAGAGAGTTTACAATTACTGAATCTTATTTTTTAATGTAACTTATCTCAGGCTTATTGTAACTTTTGGTGTTTGTCAACACCTTTATAAATATGGTGAGAGTTTTCTTAATACTGTAACTTTTGAAGGTGTCTATTAACACCATTAAATATTAAGAGAGTTTACAACTGCTGAATCTTATTTTTTCATGTAATTTATCTAGGCTGCGTTAAATTTTATAATTTTGGTTTCATCTCCTTTAAAAATATATAAAAAATGCTTGTTTTTCATGTTTTTATATGTGCTTTGAAGATTGGGTTTTTCTTAAATTTTATCTGAAAACTAGTCCAAAAGTATATGTAAAAATGAATTTGTACATTGACAAGTCCAAAATTAATGAAATAAGTGTTTCTAGTTAATAGAAATGGTGTGGCTACTGGGATTGAAGTCTCCACGGCTAGTGGCGTAAAAGTATATGTAAAAATGAATTTGTACATTGACAAGTCCAAAATTAATGAAATAAGTGTTTCTAATTAATAGAAATGGTGTACTGGCTACTGGGATTGAAGTCTCCACGGCTAGTGGCATAAAATTCATTACTCTAATGGTTAAGTGTAGTTCTGTAGCATCTTTCATGTGCAGTTCTCTACTTCTGCACCTCCAATTTGCGTGTCTCCTACTCGCGGTTCCTGTGCATTTGTGCTTATTCTGGCTAGCGAATCTTCTGGTCGTACCAAGTGCAACTGCAAAACTGCAACATCCGTGCATCCCTTGGTTGCGACTGGCACATCTGTGGGTGCATTCGTATGTCGCGGATAGATCACGACTAATATTCTGGGTTCCTACGTCTTCTGGTCATGGACAGATCGTGTCTTCTGGTTGTGATAGATTTTCGGGGCCTCTGCAAAACTGTAATACATCTCGCACCCCTCTATTCTCTTCTTTTATTAAGGAGTGAAAATTGAACCCAAGGCCTCCCCCTTCACAAAAGGAAGACTTACCACTGGGCCAGCAAATAGGAAGTGATCAAAATGTACTAATATTGCTTATATGTTGAAATCCCATGAACTGTAACTCTCTAACCATAGGGAGTTTCCTCTTGCTATGAAAAGCAAAAGTACTTCATTTCATGTGCTCTAGTCATATCTCATACTAGATTGTAGATTCTGAACTTTTTCAAGCTCACTCCTTGGACACACGTCACACGAGGAGGGTGGATATTTATGTCACTTCTCGACGAGTTCAAGGATTTGGTGCTTGGTCCTCCGCTCATTACGGCTACCAATTGGCGAGATCTCATCCTTGATCTTCACATCGATCTTCAACAACTGATTGTACAATGCATTGCTCGAGGAGACAACGAGTGGGATGATATACTGTGGATGGTTCAAGATGAACTAGTGATACACTAGAAGGGCTTTGACTCCAATTCTACTCATTGTGCAGTGATCGAGCTACTTGCTGCATTGGAGGTAATTAAAAGGGTGACATTCTTCCAAGGGTGGGATGATACACAAGCTTGGGGCGAGATTTGGTGCATCTGCTTATTAATTCCTATAGATAAGCTCATCTTGAATGATTTCTTCTCGACCTCACTACAAAGGTTTCTAGGGCTCAGCTATGGTTGGTAGTGTTTCGACGGGTGTGATTTTTTGGTGAGCTTTTTGTCATGAGCTTTTTTTCAATTTTCATGAATATCGCGAGCTTTTCATTCACTTGAGAGAGAGAGAGAGAGAGAGAGAGAGAGAGAGAGAGGGGGGGGTGGGGTGGGGGGGGTTCATGGAGTAGGGTGGGTTGAAAATTTGGGTTGTGGTTGCAGTTAAGACAAGAGAGGGGGGGAAGGGGAGATAAAGGAAAGGGGGAGGGATGGGCACATGGGTAAGGTGGCATGGAGAAGGGAGGGGAGGGGAGTTGGAACATATATTTGTTATCATACTGGAGAATGTAGAGGGGGAACTTATAAGGTATGCAAAGAGGAGTGTAAGGAGGAGAGAGAGGATGAGGAATGTGAAAGTTATGTTCATCTATTAAATGCAAAGGGGAAGGGAGAGCATGTGGGAAATTTGTTCATTTTCAAAGTGTATAATTTGACAGGTTTGACCTCATATTTGGATTCCTCATCGAATTCCGGTCATTTTGAGTACCAACATGACCATATTTCGATAAAATTTGAAAAAATGGTGTTTTTGTCATGAATTCAGTTTTGGCCTGTTTTGGGCCTACTTTGAGTCTACGAATAGGCCCAAAACAGGCCAAAATGACAAAAACACCATTTTTTCAATTTTTATCGGAATATGGTCATGTTGGTACTCAAAATGACCGGAATTCAACGAGGAATCCAAATCTGAGGTCAAAAGTTTCAAATTATACACTTTTAAAATGAACATATCTCCCATAATTCCTCCCTTCTACTTTGAATAATATGGACATATCTTCCATAATTTTTTGCCTCCTACTGCCACTCATATTCACCCCCCCTTGTGCATAGTATACACTCTTCCACCCCTCCCACATGCTATGAAAATGAACATATCCTATATCCTCTCCCCCTCTTTCTAACCTCCCCATCTTTCTTATAACAAAAACACGTATGGATTTCTAAGAAAAGCTCGCAAAAACAAAGGAAATGGTAGAAAAGCTCACATTAAAAAGCTCACCAAAAGATTTTCCCCTGTTTCGACCAAGGAATCCCTTTGTACCTAATCAACCCTTTGTACCTAATCAACCCTTTGTGCCACATTTTGAGCTTCAAGTTGTAATTCTTTTTGGTCTAAAGATAAACTATCAACAAAGGATTGAAAGTTTATTTGGTGCTGAACGTCTTGCTCAAGTATTGAATTCTCCCCACCCTCTCCTTCTACCTATCTTGGACTACCGAGAAACTTGGGATGTTTGGATTTTAGTCTTGGTGTGATGACATCTTGGCTCCTTCAATTTGATGGAGCATACAAACCTTCGACCAAGGCCGCTAGTGTGGGTGTGAAGCTCACTTCACTAGGGGGTGGGATGTATTGTTATAGCAAGTCTACACCTGCAAGTACTTGCAACCAAGCTGAGTACTCGGTACTAACTTTTGGGCTACAAAAGGCGAAGAACATCGCATCAAGCAACTTGAGGTGCAAGGAGATTCTCAACTTGTGTGTGAACAAGTTAGTGGAAGATGGAAGGTGCGAAGCGAAGGCTTGGTTCCACGACATCAAGCATTGGAACTTTGCAAACAATTTAAAGAGGTAAAAATTCAGCATATCGCTCGAACTCAAAATTTAGTTGCTGATTTCTTGGCACGAGAAGCTTGTACTTCAATCACGCATGAAGCGAGTGCAAACACTGCCCCAACAAAGCCACAAGCCATGAGTGAGGGTGATCATTTGTAAGGAATGCAAAGGTTGTGGTCATCATGAAACTAAGTGTTGTGCATATTTGATACGAGTTTACCGACTTTGGGACATCATCAGAAAGGTCCTTAAGGACATTGCTCAAAAGAAGCCTGATGCCAGGCCGCACACCCCTTGAAGAAATAGCATGGTGACTACAAGACCTGGAAGAAGCTGAAGGTGATGTGCAAGCTCTCCAACTGTTGACATTTGTCATGGCATTCTTGTTTGCCTTGATGAACAACCTCATGCAGTGCCGTGTCTCTAACCCTCGCCTATAAACATGGATGCAATATCATGCCTCAACCAATAAGGGTTGGCCCTTTTAAGATTGTCTATGAGCTATTCTATGCTGAAGATTCTTCCTGTGTAATATTTCATGATACACCAGTCACACCCACACCCTGCCAATAGATAAGCCTCATTTCGTGTCTCTCTTTTCCATTTTCCAAGCATGGCTGACATTCCCATATTTTGTGGTCGGGTTGAAGAAAATCCAAATGAGTATCTTGTGGCCTTCAAGCGCTATTGTGTTTCTCTCAACTTTCTTACTGAAGATAGATGGCTATTGGTTCTTCCCACATTTCTAGAAGTTTTGGCTCAAGTGTGGCATGAGAAGTAGGCCGAAGATGTTTGCCAAAGTTGGCCGAGGTTGACAGCAGCTATGATTGAGTATTTCGGCAAAGAAGCTCTTTAGGCCAGTCCGATGCACTATCATATGCCTCATTACACACTTGGACCACCAATTGATTGCTTGCCTTTTTTGACGTGTACACCCATAATAACTCCTCCTTTTACTCAAGGTCCTTTGCATCCTAGTAGAGTCCTAGTATTGGCACTCTATACAACTTTGCCGTGCCATCACGTCCTGCCATAAGAAACCTATATCATGAGCTTGACAAGTACCTTAAAGGAGCAAAAAAAATGATAGCCAGAGAAATTAATATTCACAGTCAAGTTGCCGAACCCAAGTCATACAGCTGATTGCGATGCTTGTCCTCCTTGTGGCTATTATCCTCCCTCTTCTCTAGGTCTGGTTCTACGAGGAGTTCATCCAACAGTATTCTCAGATAGAACATGAGCATTCCAAAGTCTTTTGGGTATGCCATACATTTGCAATAGGTGGATAAGTCCCATATATACATGAATTTCATTAAACATCATTCCGAGAGTTCAATGTGCCTCAACTCAACTAGGAGGCTCTGAAGTAGTTAAAGGATTCTTAGGTCCAACCTCAATAAATGGATGGGGAAGGGGCTCATGATCCTTAGGTCCAAGCTCAGTAGTTTGAGGGGCTGTATGAGGGTCCTCATGTCCAAGTTCAATGCATTGTGGAGGCATCTAAGGTTGGGAATTAGGGTCCTTTAGTCCTATCAAAGGTTGGGCCTTAGGGTCCTTCAATGCATTGTGGAGGCATCTAAGGTTGGGCCTTAGGGTCCTTTAGTCCTATCAAAGGGTTCTCATCCTACTCTTGAGTGAGGTCCTCCATCAATTTTGAGCTCTGTCCCTCATCTAATTTCTTAGAGCTTTCCTCCTCCCTTCTTTTCTCTTGTGGTAATGAGGAGACATATTGAAGGAGATCTATGATCATCCTAGCTCTGAAGTTTAACAAAAATTGATCATCATAGCTTTCTTCTGTCATCTACACAAATGCAAACAAAACTTTAGTTTCAAGTTCTATGTTAAGATTAATGTTATGTATAAATTTTAAATGCATCAATAATGGTACTTATGGGACCCGGTGTATCTCTTGACAAACAAGCCTCGAAAATGTACTTGGTGTTTATAAAGACCCTCCATCCACAAGAGTGGGCATTGTATTGTTGTGGTGTCTATGAACCATCCAGTCACTTGTAAGCCTAAAATTATTTTAATTAATTTTAAAAAAGTACTGAGAGGGCAAAGGATTTTATGTCTTACATCCAAGTGCAGTGGTTCAATTGCGCCCAACTTAGATGAATTTTTTTCATAGAAATCGATTGCAAAAGAGAGTCTCTTCATACCACTGTAAGTTTCATATGTGAGTGTGAACAAATTTCTACAAAATAAATAATTTGTTATTTTAAAAAATTGCAATGCTTATTTAAGGCATTGCGAATTCACTTACAAATCGATCTCTCGATGAGTATGTGTAACTGAATTGAAGCAAAAGCATCCTTTTGATGGAAGATGTATTATAGCTAAACTCCAATGTCGACTTCATTTGACAAATGCTATAAAGATTAGAATTTGTGGATCAAAAATAATAATCTAGCTCCTTATGCAATGTACTTACTAATCACTTACTTTGAATGGTAAGGGATGACAATTAGGGTCATAGATTCAAAATTGCAATATGTGAACCACTTCGCAAGCTGGTCCACCAGCTCCTTGGGATCCCTAATTTTGAAGGAGATAGCTGGGTTCATGATATGTACCATACCTTGAATCTCCTCATGTAACTTTCTTTTTAGTAAGCTGCAAATCAACAAAGGAATTCAAAATAGTGTTCAAAATAAGTGGTTGTCTAAATCGATATATAAAAATAAAAACCTACTTGAGTCCTACTAGGATAACTGTATTGGTAACTTATCTTGCTCTATCTTTGATTGCTTTGAGACAATATTCTGTTAGGGTAAACTCTTTCATTGACTCCGCATTTGCAAAACTTATCCTTATAGCAGTAGGTCCTAGTGTATTTAGATGCTCGAGAACATGTAGCTCTAGCTTTGCAGTATCTAGATTAGTGGATGAGGTACGAAGACACTTGGTGTCCTTATATTTTATCCTTTGCACCTCTCCGAAGGCTATTTTTGCTCTCATTTTTATTCCAGGAGTCACTTGAGTCACTTCCTCTATAGTCACCTTGACATCTTGTTTTGGCATTCGAGTAGGTGGTATAAGCAAAATGTCTCTCATCTTCATGTCTGTCATATCTGTAGCCTTCAGCAGTTTGTCATATCTCCATCTAACCATCTTTAAAGTGGTGATATCTTTTGCCATGATTGTCACCCTATGGCTATGGACTGCATGAAGAAATGTATCCTTAAAAAACTCTATGAAAAAGTCCTCAGCAGCCACCTGCAATGCCCAAATAGCTATTCTTTGCCACCAGTATCCAAGGTCCACAAAGTTCATATCATCACACAAGCTTGCCTAACAAGCCTTTGAAAAGGAGCCTTGGGAATACACAGTCCCATGGCTTTCTGAGCCCTTATTATCTCCATTAAAACACTGACCTTCTGTGTAAATCTTCTCTTTTTTGCTTGTTTGAGAAGATGCATTGGCTTTCCTTTTCTTGGATGTGACTCCCATCCTCTTGATGTTGCCAATTTTGCTATGGGTGGACCCCTATCTATCTTCCTAGTGGCAGTAGCCTTCGTCATTGCCATTGTAATTGATGCTAAACTGCACATGAGATCATAAAACATAAGTCCTAAGTCCTCTCTCTCTCTCTCTCCCCCTCATGAAAGGCATGACAGAACATAGTGCAAGCATGAACAAAACATAGTTTTTTATCAAGGTCTATGTAGGCTTCTATCCCCTCTATCCTTTGACGCAACTATTGATAGATAGCATGGAGTAAACTCTGCAATTAGTCTAGCATTATTAATTTATCAAAGTCAACATGCTTAGGCCAATGTCAAATACTTGGGCATTTGTGGATGCTAGGCTAGAGCTGCAATGCTTCCCTAGCATCCTCATCTATACCACCTATTCTGCTCTGAGAGATAGATAGAGAAAATGCTAGATATCCTCAATTTAAGGATCATTAGATATCACTACCTATCATGTCTAGGGAAGACTAGAAAGCTTCCTTGAAAAGGGTTTATATGCACATTAAAAACTTGTTTTGAGGTTTCATGGAATACAATGATTTTCATCATCCACGTGCAAGTTTGTATCTTGCCATGGGCAAAGATCTGCAAGGTCCTCTAGGGCCAGCTCATGCACAGCAAGGCTAGGGCCAAAAGGCTAGGGCCAATCAAGGTAGAAAAGGGGCATAGAAAATCCAATAGCCAAGCTCTATTTATCTGTCTCTCTCTCTCTCTCTCTCTGTCTCTCTCTCTCTCTCTCTCTCTCTCTCTCTCTCTCTATCTCTATCTATCTGTCTCTCAGTTCTTTCCCTCTCTCTCTCTCTATCTATCTATCTATCTCTCTCTCTCTCTCAGTTCTCTTCCCCCCCCCTCTGTGTGTGTGTGTGTGCATGTTTAGATTTAATAATCCCATCATTAAATGAACCATACAATTAATTCAATCAATTGGATAATTATAAAAAGATGCATATGAGAAATGGATTAAAATTCTTTAAGAAAACTAAATTGAAATAACTTTTGACAACATAGTATTCCAAAAAATTGGTATGGAAAAAAAGGGGGATGGCAATAGAATTTTTCTTTATATTGAGTTTGCAAACTTAAGTAAAGAATCAATACAACATTGCCGAATCCGTCAGGTAGTCCAGGCTCCGAGGTCAAGGTCTACTTACCTGCCATTTGTTAATTTAATTATTTTTAATATTTTTCCTTGACGTTTTTCCTTCCCAAATCAAAAGTTCACTTTGTGGCACTATCATATTCACATAAAAATATTGTTTTTTCAATCTATACTTTTGCACCAACATGCAAGAGTTTGAAATAATCCTATATTAGAAATTCTAGCTATATCTAAGTTATTTGTTAATTTAATTATTTTTAATATTTTTCCTCGACGTTTTTCGTTGACGTGATAAATTTATAAATCCATGAAAGGAGACTTAAATATTTCATGAAAATAACATTGTCACTCGGCAATATGCACAAAATTTAACAAAACTTTTAATAAATAGAAAGAAGACATGATGCCATAAGACCCAAGTTTTGTATTGAACCAAAGGGGAATAATAGCAATTATAGCTTTCTTTATATGATTACATTGAGAGACATTGCTCTTAGCTAGAGTCTTTATATCCAAAATGATATAGATTGAACATATGTTTACAATTTAAATTGTTGCTCTTAAAGAGCCTCAATTCATGCCATCTGCATAATTTGACACCCCATTGTCTTATTGCTCAATGTCACGACAGTCCCTTGCTAGGTGCCATCTGCATAATTTGACCTAGGCTTGTCTTGCCAAGCCTTGCCCCTTGGGTGCATTGACTCCCCATTGTCTTATTGCTCAATGCGATAGTCCCTTGCCAGGTGCCATCTGCATTAACTCCCTATTGTCTTGCCAAGCCTTGACCCTTGGGTGACATCCAGTGCAAAATACAGGTGCCATCTGCATTAACTCCCACAAGTTATCTTGCCAAGCCTTTCCCCTTGGGTGCATTGACTCCCCATTGTCTTATTGCTCAATGTGATAGTCCCTTGCCAGGTGCCATCTGCATTAACTCCCTATTGTCTTGGCAAGCCTTGACCCTTGGGTGACATCCAGTGCATATTTTGACTCTCATTTGACATAGGAGGTGATGACTCTGATTATAATTGTTTTGGATGTGGAAGTAATGATACAAATTCATTTTCAAAGACTGGAGCTGGGCGCAAATCGTTATGAACATTTGGCCAAAATATATTGCATTCTTCCTTGACATCCTTTGAGCCTTGCAATCTCTCAAGGTCCTTTATTAAATTTCGTGTCTTGTTAATTACAGTGGTAGTGTGTTCTCTCCAAGTAGGCTTCGAATCAGGATATCTCCGGAGCATTTCCTCTTTGTATGTAATAAATGCTTTTAATCCATCTATTTCACAATTAGACCTCTCATTAAATTCTTGTATAGGAGCCCATGTTGGATACCTTTCCTTGCTGGGAATTGAAGTTAAGAGACTGTAAGGTTCTTCAGGTTCCCATTTTGTATCATGAGAATACTGTTTCCATTGCATTACGGGTCTTTCATCTTTTAAAAAAAAATGAAAGTAGTGTGGATTGGTATGACCTGTCAATGCATCACCACCCGTTTGTATGAAAGGTAGAATGAAGCTCTTCCAATCATACATTCTTTCGAGCGTCTCACATACTGTACTTTCCTTACGACCACCAACTTGCCTGCCACATCTTCTTACCAAGTCATCTATTGTCTCCACATCCTTGCATTTAAGCTCCCTTGAGACTGTGCTAAAAACCTGATCCATATCCTCATGTGTATGCCCAACATACAAAAATCCACATTCGACCTCTTTGAAGATTCGATGAGCAACTAGCATGGAGCAGAATGCAAACATGAGTACATTCTTATTTTCTTGCCAGCAATTATCAGCTTGTATTCTCAAAGTCGGTGGCAGGCGACCTTTTTCTGCATGTACATTGCGAATTGCCTTCATAATAGATGTTACAACTTGATTGCTATCATGTAGATGCAAGGAATCAATCCAGATATCTGCAAAGAACTTAATTCCATGCACTAACACTCCACATAGATGTGTCTTTAGAAAGTGCTTTCCTTGTAATTTAGGTGGAGTGGCAACAAAACGAGGCAATGTTGTTGTATTCTGATCCATGCCATCTACAATAAGGCACATGTAGTCATCAGGATGCGAAATAACTTGCTCCTTCCAAAATGCATATTTTTGGCTGAAATGTCGAATAAGGTCATGATGAGATTTTCGGTTTTCTTTGTATAATTCCCTTTGATTTGGACATGTTGCACTCTCAATTGCTCGCTTTAAATCATCACAAACATTGCACTTTGACATTTTTTGCCTCCTTGGAATTTTAACATATCCAAAGTTCTTCTTCCAAAGAGTATACAAAGTAGAGACAAAGTATGAGAAGAAGCTACGGCATCCCCTCTTTGCCTTTGCTTTTCTGCAATAGACTTAAATACTTCGAGCTTTGTCAAGCCCATTGGAAGGTGCATTTCAGTGATCGTGTCCTCTACATTCCCTGATGTCTGCAAGATCAATGAAGCGCATACATCTTTGCTTGCAACATAGATATCCCAATGCATTTAACATGTTCTCCTCCTTCATTACTCTCTTCCTCTTTGGTTGCTTTTGTGGATCTGCCTGGATTCGCTTTCTCTTCATGCATATGTATGACCGTTTTTGTTCCTCGTGCACGTTGTTATCTGTATTTATGCACTTCTTCTCCTCACATTTGTTTGTAACCAAGCATCCATGATTGGTCGTTGCATCCTTGTTCATATCACAATCAAAGTTAAATACTGAATAATCCTCTGTTGATCTCATCCTCGTTTTTAACATACTCTTAGGACCATTCAATGAATTCAATATTCTATGAGAGTATTGAGAACCTTGAAACTCTTCCACTCCTGAGAGAACATCACTCATTGGGACATCTTGCATGGCTTTCACAAATCCACAACCTTGATTGAAACCAGGTTTGTTAATATGCATGAACTCATCCACACTTGACAAGACATCGCTATTGAAACCTTTGCCCTTCTCACTGTGCAAGAATTCATCCACCCCAGATAAGGCTTCGCTTCTAAAATCATTTTGTTTCTCAGAACCAATGAACTCATCCACTCCAGATAAGATGTCACTTCTATAATTGAGTATATTGAAATCACCCACATTTGAAGTGATAGAGCCTGGCACATGGGCACACTTTTTAGGTCCTTTGATATTGTAGTATACGTTGTCTTTATCATTGAAAACCACGTGCCTCTTTCTCATGTTTAAAAATT
Source organism: Dipteris shenzhenensis (assembly GCF_047967505.1). Classification (NCBI taxonomy): domain Eukaryota; kingdom Viridiplantae; phylum Streptophyta; class Polypodiopsida; order Gleicheniales; family Dipteridaceae; genus Dipteris; species Dipteris shenzhenensis. The sequence goes on from NC_141607.1 coordinate 20,202,885, forward strand.
GCATGCTCCATCTCATATTCTTGCCTACCTCATAGCAGGGATCACATAAGGATGTTATGTTATCAACCATACCATCATCAGTGACTTTTAGAATCCTCATCTACGCAAATGACCATTGCTCCACTTGTTCAAATCCTCGGGGGGGTCACTATGTATAAACCCTCTATACCACGTGCGTTCAAGGCATATTTCTAAAATCCCTTATCTGTAAATTTTTCATTAATAAAATGTACCCCTTTTCTATACAAATCTGTAAATTTTTTCCAAAACTATTTTAAATAGTCCCTTATGTATATTTATTTTTGTAAATTTTAGAAATAAAAAATATCCTTCTGTTGAACTCACGTGATAGGGTTACATATGATGAGTGACCCCCCCGAGTTCAAATCCCAATACTTCACCTTCTGCTACAGTATTATTTGCAAATGATCTCATTTGTAAAATGTCCCCTATAGTAAAATCCAAGGTGGTGCACTTTGTATTCTTGATAATGTCTGTTGCATAAGTCTCATCTTTGTCCCATGCTATAAATGATTTGTTGGATGTATTGTAGGGCATAACATCTCCAAGTGTTTCCATATCTCCACATTTATACTTTAGCTCAACATGTGCGCTAAGAATCTTTGATACAATAACTGCCACCTTATCTTCGCCAAGTCTTCGAAAGTGGCAAACTGAATTGGGATCACTATCATGGATTGTAGCAAATGCAAATACTTCTCTTTTGCTACATAAAATCACATCCATCCCTGGAACAAAATCTATAGCCATCTCCTTTGTGAGAGTCCTTCGCAAGCAAGCTGCAGTAGCAACAATTACATAAATATTAGTCTCTTTTTAATAATCTACTCATTTATTATAACTTTTAATTAGTACTTAATTTATTGGTGGGAGAAGTTATCCGATCAAGTACTCATCAGATGGACATGCCAAGTTATCCTTTGCATGGTCAATCAAGCATTAAATACTATTTTTGCACTAGTATCATGCACATCCGTAAAAAAACATGAGCCTACTACGTATGTTATCCAATCAAGCACTAATGGGATGCGTGTGCCACTTTGCATGTAAGTCAATTCCACCTAGTTGAGGTGTACAAAAAGTGTTGTGCCCATCGGATATGCTTTGCATGGTCCATCGAGCATTAAATACTATTTTTGCTCGTGTCATGCACATCCATAAAAAAAACACGCTGCTTGGTGTGTTATCCGATCAAGTACTTATGCGATCGAATAACACACCTAGCAGCGTGTTTTTTTACGGATGTGCATGGTCGATCGAGCATTAAATACCATTTTTGCCTTAGTGTCATGCACATCCGTAAAAAAACACGCTGCCAGGTGTGTTATCCGATCAAGCACTTATGCGATGGGAATGCTACTTTGCAAGTAAGTCAATTCCACCTAGTTGAAGGTGTGTGCAAAGTATCGTGCCCATCGGATATGCTTTGCATGGTCGATCGAGCATTAAATACCATTTTTGCCTTAGTGCCATGCACATCCGTAAAAAAACACGCTGCTAGGTGTGTTATCCGATCAAGCACTTATGTGATGGGAATGCCACTTTGCATGTAAGTCAATTCCACCTAGTTGAAGGTGTGTGCAAATTATCGTGCCCATCAGATATGCTTTGCATGGTTGATCGAGAATTAAATACCATTTTTGCCTTAGTGCCATGCACATCCGTAAAAAAACACGCTGCTAGGTGTGTTATCTGATCAAGCACTTATGCGATGGGCGTACCACTTTGCATGTAAGTCAATTCCACCTATTTGAAGGTGTGCGCAAAGTATTGTGTTCATCGGGTATGCTTTGCATTGTCGATCAAGTATAACACACCGTTTTTGCCTTAGTGTCATGCACAACCATATAAAAATACGGCCATAGGTGTGTTATTCAAATAAGGACTTATCAGATGGGGGCTCCACTTTGTACGCAAATTTGTTTCAACTACATTGAGGTGCATGCAAAGTATTGTCACCATCGGATATGATTTACATGGTCGATCACGCATTATACACCATTTTTTCCCTAATGATATGCACATCCGCAAAAAAACACACCATTAGGTGTGTTATCTGACCAAGTACTTATCGGATGGGTGTGACTCATTGAGAACATTTCAATACCACCTAGGTTGAGGGGTACGAAAAGTTTTGTGCCCATCGGATATCATTTGCATGGTCGATCAAGCATTAAATACTTTTTTTACTCTAGTGTCTTGCACATCCGTCAAAAAACACGTTGCTAGGTATGTTATCCGATCAAGCACTTATGGGATGGGCGTGCCAATTTGCATGTAAGTCTATTCCACCTAGTTGAAGGTGTTTGCAAAGTATCGTGCCCATCGGATATGCTTTTCATGGTCGATCGAGCATTAAATACCATTTTTGCCTTAGTGCCATGCACATCCGTAAAAAAACACGCTGCTAGGTGTGTTATCCGATCAAGCATTTATGCGATGGGCATGCCACTTTGCATGTAAGTCACTTCCACCTGGTTGAAGGTGTGTGCAAAGTATCATGCCCATCGGATATGCTTTGCATGGTCGATCGAGCATTAAATACCATTTGTGCCTTAGTGCCATGCACATCTGCAAAAAAACACGCTGCTAGGTGTGTTATCCGATCAAGCACTTATGCGATGGGAATGCCACTTTGCATGTAAGTCAATTCCACCTAGTTGAAGGTGTGTGCAAAGTATCGTGCCCATCGGATATGCTTCGCATGGTTGATCGAGCATTAAATACCATTTTTTCCTTAGTGCCATGCACATCCGTAAAAAAACACGCTGCTAGGTGTGTTATCTAATCAAGCACTTATGCGATGGGTGTGCCACTTTGCATGTAAGTCAATTCCACCTAGTTGAAGGTGTGTGCAAAGTATTGTGCCCATAGGATATGCTTTGCATTGTCGATCAAGCATAACACACCGTTTTTGCCTTAGTGTCATGCACAACCATACAAAAACACGGCCATAGGTGTGTTATTCAAATAAGTACTTATCAGATGGGGGCTCCACTTTGCACGCAAGTCCGTTTTAACTACATTGAGGTGCGTGCAAAGTATTGTCACCATCGGATATGATTTGCATGGTCGATCACGCATTATACACCATTTTTTCCCTAATGATATGCACATCCGCAAAAAAACACGCCATTAGGTGTGTTATCTGACCAAGTACTTATCGGATGGGTGTGCCTCATTGAGAACATTTCAATACCAACTACGTTAAGGCATACAAAAAGTTTTGTGCCCATCAGATATCATTTGCATGGTCGATTGAGCATTAAATACTATTTTTGCTCTAGTGTCATGCACATCCGTCAAAAAACACGCTGCTAGGTATGTTATCCGATAAAGCACTTATGGGATGGGCGTGCCGCTTTGCATATAAGTCTATTCCACCTAGTTGAAGGTGTGTGCAAAGTATCGTGCCCATCGGATATGCTTTGCATGGTTGATCGAGCATTAAATACCATTTTTGCCTTAGTGCCATGCACATCCGTAAAAAAACACGCTGCTAAGTGTGTTATGTGACCAAGTACTTATCGGATGGGTGTGCCTCATTGCGAACATTTCAATACCACCTAGGTTGAGGTGTACGAAAAGTTTTGTGCTTATCGGATATGCTTTGCATGGTCGATCGAGCATTAAATACTATTTTTGCTCTAGTGTCATGCACATCTGTCAAAAAACACGCTGCTAGGTATGTTATCCGATCAAGCACTTATGGGATGCGCGTGGCACTTTGCATGTAAGTCGATTCCACCTAGTTGAAGGTGTGTGCAAAGTATTGTGCCCATCGGATATGCTATTGTCGATCAAGCATAAAACACCGTTTTTGCCTTGGTGTCATGCACAACCATGAAAAAACACGGTCCTAGGTGTGTTATTCAAACTAGTACTTATCGGATGGGGGCTCCAGTTTGCACGCAAGTCCGTTTCAACTAGGTTGAGGTGTGTGCAAAGTATTGTCACCATCGGATATGATTTGCATGGTCGATCACGCATTCTACACCATTTTTTCCCTAGTGGTATGCACATCCGCAAAAAAACACGCCCTTAGGTATGTTATCTGACCAAGTACTTATCGGATGGGTGTGACTCATTGAGAACATTTCAATACCACCTAGGTTGAGGCATACGAAAAGTTTTGTGCCCATCGGATATCATTTGCATGGTCGATCAAGCATTAAATACTTTTTTTACTCTAGTGTCATGCACATCCGTCAAAAAACACGCTGCTAGGTATGTTATCCGATCAAGCACTTATGGGATGCACGTGCCACTTTGCATGTAAGTCTATTCCACCTAGTTGAAGGTGTGTGCAAAGTATCGTGTCCATCGGATATGCTTTTCATGGTCGATCGAGCATTAAATACCATTTTTGCCTTAGTGCCATGCACTTCCGTAAAAAAACACGCTGCTAGGTGTGTTAGCCGATCAAGCATTTATGCGATGGGCGTGCCACTTTGCATGTAAGTCAATTCCACCTGGTTGAAGGTGTGTGCAAATTATCGTGCCCATCGGATATGCTTTGCATGGTCGATCAAACATTAAATACCATTTGTGCCTTAGTGCCATGCACATCCGCAAAAAAACACGCTGCTAGGTGTGTTATCCCATCAAGCACTTATGCGATGGGAATGCCACTTTGCATGTAAGTCAATTCCACCTAGTTGAAGGTGTGTGCAAAGTATCGTGCCCATCGGATATGCTTCGCATGGTTGATCGAGCATTAAATACCATTTTTTCCTTAGTGCCATGCACATCCGTAAAAAAACACGCTGCTAGGTGTGTTATCTAATCAAGCACTTATGCGATGGGTGTGCCACTTTGCATGTAAGTCAATTCCACCTAGTTGAAGGTGTGTGAAAAGTATTGTGCCCATAGGATATGCTTTGCATTGTCGATCAAGCATAACACACCGTTTTTGCCTTAGTGTCATGCACAACCATACAAAAACACGGCCATAGGTGTGTTATTCAAATAAGTACTTATCAGATGGGGGCTCCACTTTGAACGCAAGTCCGTTTTAACTACATTGAGGTGCGTGCAAAGTATTGTCACCATCGGATATGATTTGCATGGTCGATCACGCATTATACACCATTTTTTCCCTAATGATTTGCACATCCGCAAAAAAACACGCCATTAGGTGTGTTATCTGACCAAGTACTTATCGGATGGGTGTGCCTCATTGAGAACATTTCAATACCAACTACGTTAAGGCATACAAAAAGTTTTGTGCCCATCACATATCATTTGCATGGTCGATTGAGCATTAAATACTATTTTTGCTCTAGTGTCATGCACATCCGTCAAAAAACACGCTGCTAGGTATGTTATCCGATAAAGCACTTATGGGATGGGCGTGCTGCTTTGCATATAAGTCTATTCCACCTAGTTGAAGGTGTGTGCAAAGTATCGTGCCCATCGGATATGCTTTGCATGGTCGATCGAGCATTAAATACCATTTTTGCCTTAGTGCCATGCACATCCGTAAAAAAACACGCTGCTAGGTGTGTTATCTGACCAAGTACTTATCGGATGGGTGTGCCTCATTGCGAACATTTCAATACCACCGAGGTTGAGGTGTACGAAAAGTTTTGTGCTTATCGGATATGCTTTGCATGGTCGATCGAGCATTAAATACTATTTTTGCTCTAGTGTCATGCACATCTGTCAAAAAACACGCTGCTAGGTATGTTATCCGATCAAGCACTTATGGGATGCACGTGGCACTTTGCATGTAAGTCGATTCCACCTAGTTGAAGGTGTGTGAAAAGTATTGTGCCCATCGGATATGCTTTGCATTGTCGATCAAGCATAAAACACCGTTTTTGCCTTGGTGTCATGCACAACCATGAAAAAACACGGTCCTAGGTGTGTTATTCAAACTAGTACTTATCGGATGGGGGCTCCAGTTTGCACGCAAGTCCGTTTCAACTAGATTGAGGTGTGTGCAAAGTATTGTCACCATCGGATATGATTTGCATGGTCGATCACGCATTCTACACCGTTTTTTCCCTAGTGGTATGCACATCCGCAAAAAAACACGCCCTTAGGTATGTTATCTGACCAAGTACTTATCGGATGGGTGTGCCTCTTTGACAACATTTGAATACCACCTAGGTTGAGGTATAGGAAAAGTATTATGCCCATCGGATAGGCTTTGCATGGTCGATCGAGCATTAAATACCATTTTTGCCTTAGTGCCATGCACATCCGTAAAAAAACACGCTGCTAGGTGTGTTATCCGATCAAACACTTATGGGATGGGAATGCCACTTTGCATGTAAGTCAATTCCACCTATTTGAAGGTGTGTGCAAAGTATCGTGCCCATCGGATATGCTTTGCATGGTTGATCGAGCATTAAATACCATTTTTGCCTTAGTGCCATGCACATCCGTAAAAAAAACACGCTGCTAGGTGTGTTATCTGATCAAGCACTTATGCAATGGGCATGCCACTTTGCATATAACTCAATTCCACCTAGTTGAAGGTGTGTGCAAAATATTGTGTTCATCGGATATGCTTTGCATTGTCGATCAAGCATAACACACCGTTTCTACCTTAGTGTCATGCACAACCATATAAAAACACGGCCATAGGTGTGTTACTCAAATAAGTACTTATCAGATGGGGGCTCGACTTTACACGCAAGTTTGTTTCAACTACGTTGAGGTGCATGCAAAGTATTGTCACCATCGGATATGATTTGCATGGTCGATCACGCATTATACACCATTTTTTCCCTAATGATATGCACATCCACAAAAGAACACGCCAATAGGTGTGTTATCTGACCAAGTACTTATCGGATGGGTGTGCCTCATTGAGAAAATTTCAATACCACCCAGGTTGAGGCGTACAAAAAGTTTTGTGCCCATCGGATATCCTTTGCATGGTCGATCGAGCATTAAATACTATTTTTGCTCTAGTGTCATGCACATCCGTCAAAAAACACGCTGCTAGGTATGTTATCCGATCACGCACTTATGGGATGGGCGTGCCGCTTTGCATATAAGTCTATTCCACCTAGTTGAAGGTATGTGCAAAGTATCGTGCCCATTGAATATGCTTTTCAGGGTCGATCGAGCATTAAATACCATTTTTGCCTTAGTGCCATGCACATCCGTAAAAAAACACGCTGCTAAGTGTGTTATGTGACCAAGTACTTATCGGATGGGTGTGCCTCATTGCGAACATTTCAATACCACCTAGGTTGAGGTGTACGAAAAGTTTTGTGCTTATCGGATATGCTTTGCATGGTCGATCGAGCATTAAATACTATTTTTGCTCTAGTGTCATGCACATCTGTCAAAAAACACGCTGCTAGGTATGTTATCCGATCAAGCACTTATGGGATGCGCGTGCCACTTTGCATGTAAGTCGATTCCACCTAGTTGAAGGTGTGTGCAAAGTATTGTGCCCATCGGATATGCTTTGCATTGTCGATCAAGCATAAAACACCGTTTTTGCCTTGGTGTCATGCACAACCTTGAAAAAACACGGTCCTAGGTGTGTTATTCAAACTAGTACTTATCGGATGGGGTCTCCAGTTTGCACACAAGTCCGTTTCAACTAGGTTGAGGTGTGTGCAAAGTATTGTCACCATCGGATATGATTTGCATGGTCGATCACGCATTCTACACCGTTTTTTCCCTAGTGGTATGCACATCCGCAAAAAAACACGCCCTTAGGTATGTTATCTGACCAAGTACTTATCGGATGGGTGTGCCTCTTTGACAACATTTGAATATCACCTAGGTTGAGGTATAGGAAAAGTATGATGCCCATCGGATATGCTTTGCATGGTCGATCGAGCATTAAATACCATTTTTGCCGTAGTGCCATGCACATCCGTAAAAAAACACGCTGCTAGGTGTGTTATCCGATCAAGCACTTATGCGATGGGAATGCCACTTTGCATGTAAGTGAATTCCACCTAGTTAAAGGTGTGTGCATAGTATCGTGCCCATCGGATGTGCTTTGCATGGTTGATCGAACATTAAATACCATTTTTGCCTTAGTGCCATGCACATCCGTTAAAAAAAAAACGCTGCTAGGTGTGTTATCTGATCAAGCACTCATGCGATGGGCGTGCCTCTTTGCATGTAAGTCAATTCCACCTAGTTGAAGGTGTGTGCAAAGTATTGTGTTCATCGAATATGCTTTGCATTGTCGATCAAGCATAACACACCGTTTCTGCCTTAGTGTCATGCACAACCATAGAAAAACACGGCCATAGGTGTGTTACTCAAATAAGTACTTATCAGATGGGGGATCCACTTTACACACAAGTTTGTTTCAACTACGTTGAGGTGCATGCAAAGTATTGTCACCATCGGATATGATTTGCATGGTCAATCACGCATTATACACCATTTTTTCCCTAATGATATGCACATCCGCAAAGAAACACGCGATTAGGTGTGTTATCTGACCAAGTACTTATCGGATGGGTGTGCCTCCTTGAGAACATTTCAATACCACCCAAGTTGAGGCATACGAAAAGTTTTGTGCCCATCGGATATCCTTTGCATGGTCGATCGAGCATTAAATACTATTTTTGCTCTAGTGTCATGCACATCCGTCAAAAAACATGCTACTAGGTATGTTATCCGATCAAGAACTTATGGGATGGGCGTGCTGCTTTGCATATAAGTCTATTCTACCTAGTTGAAGGTGTGTACAAAGTATCGTGCCCATCGGATATGCTTTGCATGGTCGATCGAGCATTAAATACCATTTTTGCCTTAGTGTCATGCACATGCGTAAAAAAACACGCTGCTAGGTGTGTTATCTGACCAAGTACTTATCGGATGGGTGTGCCTAATTGCAAACATTTCAATACCACCTAGGTTAAGGTGTATGAAAAGTTTTGTGCCCATCGGATATGCTTTGCATGGTCGATCGAGCATTAAATACTATTTTTGCTCTAGTGTCATGCACATCCGTCAAAAAACACGCTGCTAGGTATGTTATCCGATCAAGCAATTATGAGATGTTTGTGCCAATTTGCATGTAAGTCTATTACACCTATTTGAAGGTGTGTGCAAAGTATCGTGCCCATCGGATATGTTTTGCATGGTCAATCGAGCATTAAATACCATTTTTGCCCTAGTGCCATGCACATTCGTAAAAAAACACACTGCTAGGTGTGTTATCCGATCAAGCACTTATGCGATGGGCGTACCACTTTGCATGTAAGTCAATTCCACCTGGTTGAAGGTGTGTGCAAAGTATCGTGCCCATCGGATATGCTTTTCATGGTCCATCGAGCATTAAATACCATTTGTGCCTTAGTGCCATGCACATCCGTAAAAAAACACGCTGCTAGGTTTGTTATCCAATCAAGCACTTATGCGATGGGAATGCCACATTGCATGTAAGTCAATTACACCTAGTTGAAGGTGTGTGCAAAGTATCGTGCCCATCGGATATGCTTCGCATGGTTGATCGAGCATTAAATACCATTTTTTCCTTAGTGCCATGCACATCCGTAAAAAAACACGCTGCTAGGTGTGTTATCTGATCAAGCACTTATGCGATGGGCATGCCACTTTGCATGTATGTCAATTCCACCTAGTTGAAGGTGTGTGCAGAGTATTGTGCCCATCGGATATGCTTTGCATTGTCGATCAAGCATAAAACACCGTTTTTGCCTTAGTGTCATGCACGCTTGTGGCATCTCACCATTCACATGGTCTATGGGGAGGGTGCACCTACCTGAGAGTTGTTGAGGCTAACTACATTGAGGTGCGTGCAAAGTATTGTCACCATCGGATATGATTTGCATGGTCGATCACTCATTATACACCATTTTTTCCCTAATGATATGCACATCTGCAAAAAAACACGCCATTAGGTGTGTTATCTGACCAAGTACTTATCGGATGGGTGTGCCTCATTGAGAACATTTCAATACCACCTACGTTAAGGCGTACAAAAATTTTTGTGCCCATCGGATATCATTTGCATGGTCGATCGAGCATTAAATACTAATTTTGCTCTAGTGTCATGCACATCCGTCAAAAAACACGCTGCTAGGTATGTTATCCGATCAAGCACTTATGGGATGGGCGTGCTGCTTTGCATATAAGTCTATTCCACCTAGTTGAAGGTGTGTGCAAAGTATCGTGCCCATCGGATATGCTTTGCATGCTCGATCGAGCATTAAATACCATTTTTGCCTTAGTGCCATGCACATCCGTAAAAAAACACGCTGCTAGGTGTGTTATCTGACCAAGTACTTATCGGATGGGTGTGCCTCATTGCGAACATTTTAATACCACCTAGGTTGAGGCATACAAGAATTTTTGTGCCCATCCGATATGCTTTGCATGGTCGATCGAGCATTAAATACTATTTTTGCTCTAGTGTCATGCACATCCGTCAAAAAACACGCTGCTAGGTATGTTATCCGATCAAGCACTTATGGGATGGGCGTGCCACTTTGCATGTAAGTCTATTCCACCTAGTTGAAGGTGTGTGCAAAGTATCGTGCCCATCGGATATGCTTTTAATGGTCGATCGAGCATTAAATACCATTTTTGCCTTAGTGCCATGCACATCCGTAAAAAAACACGCTGCTAGGTGTGTTATCCGATCAAGCATTTATGAGATGGGCATGCCACTTTGCATGTAAGTCAATTCCACCTGGTTGAAGGTGTGTGAAAAGTATCGTGCCCATCGGATATGCTTTGCATGGTCGATCGTGCATTAAATACCATTTGTGCCTTAGTGCCATGCACATCCGTAAAAAAACACGCTGCTAGGTCTGTTATCCGATCAAGCACTTAGGCAATGGGAATGCCACTTTGCATGTAAGTCAATTCCACCTAGTTGATGGTGTGTGCAAAGTATCGTGCCCATCGGATATGCTTTGCATGGTTGATCGAGCATTAAATACCATTTTTTCCTTAGTGCCATGCACATCCGTAAAAAAACACGCTGCTAGGTGTGTTATCTAATCAAGCCCTTATGCGATGGGCGTGCCACTTTGCATGTAAGTCAATTCCACCTATTTGAAGGTGTGTGCAAAGTATTGTGCCCATAGGATATGCTTTGCATTGTCGATCAAGCATAACACACCATTTTTGCCTTAGTGTCATGCATAACCATATAAAAACACGGCCATAGGTGTGTTATTCAAATAAGTACTTATCAGATGGGGGCTCCAGTTTGCACGCAAGTCCAGTTTAACTACATTGAGGGGCTCCACTTTGCATGTAAGTCGATTCCACCAAGTTGAAGGTGTGTGCAAAGTATTGTGCCCATCGGATATGCTTTGCATTGTCGATCAAGCATAAAACACCGTTTTTTCCTTGGTGTCATGCACAACCATGAAAAAACACAGTCGTAGGTGTGTTATTCAAACTAGTACTCATCGAATGGGGGCTCCAGTTTGCATGCAAGTCTGTTTCAACTAGGTTGAGGTGTGTGCAAAGTATTGTCACCATCGAGTATGATCTGCATGGTCGATCACGCATTATACACCGTTTTTTCCCTAGTGGTATGCACATCTGCAAAAAAACACGCCCTTAGGTATGTTATCTGACCAAGTACTTATCGGATGGGTGTGCCTCTTTGACAACATTTTAATACCACCTAGGTTGAGGTATTGGAAAAGTATTCTGCCCATCGGATATGCTTTGCATGGTCGATCGAGCATTAAATACCATTTTTGCCTTAGTGCCATGCACATCCATAAAAAAACACGCTGCTAGGTGTGTTATCCGATCAAGCACTTATGCGATGGGAATGCCACTTTGCATGTAAGTCCATTTCACCCAGTTGAAGGTGTGTGCAAAGTATCGTGCCCATCCGATATGCTTTGCATGGTTGATCGTGCCCATCCGATATGCTTTGCATGGTTGATCGAGCATTAAATACCATTTTTGCCTTAGTGCCATGCACATCCGTAAAAAAACACGGTGCTAGGTGTGTTATCTGATCAAGCACTTATGCGATGGGCGTGCCACTGTGCATGTAAGTCAATTCCACCTAGTTGAAGGTGTGTGCAAAGTATTGTGTTCATCAGATCAGCTTTTGATTGTCGATCAAGCATAACACACAGTTTCTACCTTAGTGTCATGCACAACCATATAAAAACACGGCCATAGGTGTGTTATTCAAATAAGTACTTATCAGATGGGGGCTCCGCTTTGCACGCAAGTTTGTTTCAACTACGTTGAGGTGCATGGAAAGTATTGTCACCATCGGATATGATTTGCATGGTCGATCACGCATTATACACCATTTTTTCCCTAATGATATGCACATCTGCAAAAAAACACACCATTAGGTGTGTTATCTGACCAAGTACTTATCCGATGGGTGTGCCTCATTGAGAAAATTTCAATACCACCTAGGTTGAGGCATACAAAAAGTTTTGTGCCCATCGGATATCATTTGCATGGTCGATCGAGCATTAAATACTTTTTTTACTCTAGTGTCATGCACATCCGTCAAAAAACACGCTGCTAGGTATGTTATCCGATCAAGCACTTATGGGATGGGCGTGCCACTTTGCATGTAAGTCTATTCCACCTAGTTGAAGGTGTGTGCAAAGTATCATGCCCATCGGATATGCTTTGCATGGTTGATCGAGCATTAAATACCATTTTTGCCTTAGTGCCATGCACATCCGTGAAAAAACACGCTGCTAGGTGTGTTATCCGATCAAGCACTTATGCTTTGGGCGTGCCACTTTGCATGTAATTCAATTCCACCTGGTTGAAGGTGTGTGCAAAGTATCGTGCCCATCGGATATGCTTTGTATGGTCGATCGAGCATTAAATACCATTTGTGCCTTAGTGCCATGCACATCCGTAAAAAAACACGCTGCTAGGTGTGTTATCCGATCAAGCGCTTAGGCAATGGGAATGCCACTTTGCATGTAAGTCAATTCCACCTAGTTGATGGTGTGTGCAAAGTATCGTGCCCATCGGATATGCTCTGCATAATTGATCGAGCATTAAATACCATTTTTTCCTTAGTGCCATGCACATCCGTAAAAAAACACGCTGCTAGGTGTGTTATCTAATCAAGCCCTTATGCGATGGGCGTGCCACTTTGCATGTAAGTCAGTTCCACCTAGTTGAAGGTGTATGCAAAGTATTGTGCCCATAGGATATGCTTTGCATTGTCGATCAAGCATAACACACCGTTTTTGCCTTAGTGTCATGCATAACCATATAAAAACACGGCCATAGGTGTATTATTCAAATAAGTACTTATCAGATGGGGGCTCCACTTTGCACGCAAGTCCAGTTTAACTACATTGAGGTGCATGCAAAGTATTGTCACCATCGGATATGATTTGCATGGTCGATCATGGATTATACACCATTTTTTCCCTAATGATATGCACATCCGCAAAAAAACACGCCCTTAGGTGTGTTATCTGACCAAGTACTTATCGGATGGGTGTGCCTCATTGAGAACATTTCAATACCACCTAGGTTAAGGTGTACGCAAAGTGTTGTGCCCATCGGATATCATTTGCATGGTCGATCGAGCATTAAATACTATTTTTGCTCGTGTCATGCACATCCGTCAAAAAACACGCTGCTAGGTATGTTATCCGATCAAGCACTTATGGGATGAGCGTGCCGCTTTGCATATAAGTCTATTCCACCTAGTTGAAGGTGTGTGCAAAGTATCGTGCCCATCGGATATGCTTTGCATGGTCGATCGAGCATTAAATACCATTTTTGCCTTAGTGCCATGCACATCCGTAAAAAAACACGCTGCTAGGTGTGTTATCTGACCAAGTACTTATCAAATGGGTGTGCCTCATTACGAACATTTCAATACCACCTAGGTTGAGGCGTAGGAAAAGTTTTTTGCCCATCGGATATGCTTTGCATGGTCGATCGAGCATTAAATACTATTTTTGCTCTAGTGTCATGCACATCCGTCAAAAAACACGCTGCTAGGTATGTTATCTGATCAAGCACTTATGGGATGCGCGTGCCACTTTGCATGTAAGTCGATTCCACCTAGTTGAAGTGTGCAAAGTATTGTCACCATCAGATATGATTTGCATGGTCGATCACGCATTATACACCGTTTTTTCCCTAGTGGTATGCACATCTGCAAAAAAACACGCCCTTAGGTATGTTATCTGACCAAGTACTTATCGGATGGGTGTGCCCCTTTGAGAACATTTTATGTTATCTGACCAAGTCCGTTTCAACTAGGTTGAGATATGTGCAAAGTATTGTCACCATCGGATATGATTTGCATGGTCGATCACGCATTATACACCGTTTTTTCCCTAGTGGTATGCACATCTGCAAAAAAACACGCCCTTAGGTATGTTATCTGACCAAGTACTTATCGGATGGGTGTGCCTCTTCGACAACATTTTAATACCACCTAGGTTGAGGTATAGGAAAAGTATTATGCCCATCGGATATGCTTTGCATGGTCGATCGAGCATTAAATACCATTTTTGCCTTAGTGCCATGCACATCCGTAAAAAAACACGCTGCTAGGTGTGTTATCCGATCAAGCACTTATGCGATGGGAATTCCACTTTGCAGGTAAGTCAATTTCACCCAGTTGAAGGTGTATGCAAAGTATCGTGCCCATCGGATATGCTTTGCATGGTTGATCGAGCATTAAATACCATTTTTGCCTTAGTGCCATGCACATCCGTAAAAAAACACGCTGCTAGGTGTGTTATCTGATCAAGCACTTATGTGATGGGCGTGCAACTTTGCATGTAAGTCAATTCCACCTAGTTGAAGGTGTGTGCAAAGTATTGTGTTCATCAGATCTGCTTTTCATTGTCGATCAAGCATAACACACCGTTTCTGCCTTAGTGTCATTCACAACCATATAAAAACACGGCCATAGGTATGTTATTCAAATAAGTACTTATCAGATGGGGGATCCACTTTGCACGCAAGTTCATTTCAACTACATTGAGGTGCATGCAAAGTATTGTCACCATCGGATATGATTTGCATGGTCGATCACGCATTATACACCATTTTTCCCTAATGATATGCACATCTGCAAAAAAACACACCATTAGGTGTGTTATCTGACCAAGTACTTATCCGATGGGTGTGCCTCATTGAGAACATTTCAATACCACCCAGGTTGAGGCATACAAAAATTTTTGTGCCCATCGCATATCCTTTGCATGGTCAATCGAGCATTAAATACTTTTTTTACTCTAGTGTCATGCACATCCGTCAAAAAACACGCTGCTAGGTATGTTACCTGATCAAGCACTTATGGGATGGGTGTGCCACTTTGCATGTAAGTCTATTCCACCTAGTTGAAGGTGTGTGCAAAGTATCATGCCCATCGGATATGCTTTGCATGGTCGATCGAGCATTAAATACCATTTTTGCCTTAGTGCCATGCACATCCGTGAAAAAACACGCTGCTAGGTATGTTATCCGATCAAGCACTTATGCTGTGGGCGTGCAACTTTGCATGTAAGTCAATTCCACCTGGTTGAAGGTGTGTGCAAAGTATCGTGCCCATCGGATTTGCTTTGCATGGTCGATCGAGCATTAAATACCATTTGTGCCTTAGTGCCATGCACATCCGTAAAAAAACACGTTGCTAGGTGTGTTATCCGATCAAGCACTTAGGCAATGGGAATGCCACTTTGCATGTAAGTCAATTCCACCTAGTTGAAAGTATCGTGCCCATCGGGATATGCTTTGCATGGTTGATCGAGCATTAAATACCATTTTTTCCTTAGTGCCATGCACATCCGTAAAAAAACATGCTGCTAGGTGTATTATCTAATCAAGCACTTATGCGATGGGCGTGCCACTTTGCATGTAAGTTAATTCCACCTAGTTGAAGGTGTGTGCAAAGTATTGTCCCCATAGGATATGCTTTGCATTGTCGATCAAGCATAACACACCGTTTTTGCCTTAGTGTCATGCACAACCATATAAAAACATGGCCATAGGTGTGTTATTCAAATAAGTACTTATCAGATGGGGGCTCCACTTTGCACACAAGTCCAGTTTAACTACATTGAGGTGCATGCAAAGTATTGTCACCATCGGATATGATTTGCATGGTCGATCACGCATTATACACCATTTTTTCCCTAATGATATGCACATCCGCAAAAAAACACGCCATTAGGTGTGTTATCTGACCAAGTACTTATCGGATGGGTGTGCCTCATTGAGAACATTTCAATATCACCTAGGTTAAGGTGTACGAAAAGTTTTGTGCCCATCGAATATCATTTGCATGGTCGATCGAGCATTAAATACTATTTTTGCACTAGTGTCATGCACATCCGTCAAAAAACACGCTGCTAAGTATGTTATCCGATCAAGCACTTATGGGATGGGCGTGCTGCTTTGCATATAAGTCTATTCCACCTAGTTGAAGGTATGTGCAAAGTATCGTGCCCATCGGATATGCTTTGCATGGTCGATCGAGCATTAAATACCATTTTTGCCTTAGTGCCATGCACATCCGTAAAAAAACACGCTGCTAGGTGTGTTATCTGACCAAGTACTTATCAAATGGGTGTGCCTCATTGCGAACATTTCAATACCAACTAGGTTGAGGCGTACAAAAAGTTTTTTGCCCATCAGATATGCTTTGCATGGTCGATCAAGCATTAAATACTATTTTTGCTCTAGTGTCATGCACATCCGTCAAAAAACACGCTGCTAGGTATGTTATCCGATCAAGCACTTATGGGATGCGCATGGCACTTTGCATGTAAGTTGATTCCACCTAGTTGAAGGTGTGTGCAAAGTATTGTGCCCATCGGATATGCTTTGCATTGTCGATCAAGCATAAAACACCGTTTTTGCCTTGGTGTCATGCACAACCATGAAAAAACACGGTCCTAGGTGTGTTATTCAAACTAGTACTTATCGGATGGGGGCACCAATTTGCACGCAAGTCTGTTTCAACTAGGTTGAGGTGTGTGCAAAGTATTGTCACCATCGGATATGATTTGCATGGTCGATCACGCATTCTACACCGTTTTTTCTTTAGTGGTATGCACATCCGCAAAAAAACACGCCCTTAGGTATGTTATCTGACCAAGTACTTATCGAATGGGTGTGCCTCTTTGACAAAATTTGAATACCACCTAGGTTGAGGTATAGGAAAAGTATTATGCCCATCGGATATGCTTTGCATGGTCGATCGAGCATTAAATACCATTTTTGCCTTAGTGCCATGCACATCCGTAAAAAAACACGCTGCTAGGTGTGTTATCCGATCAAGCACTTATGCGATGGGAATGCCACTTTGCATGTAAGTCAATTCCACCTAGTTGAAGGTGTGTGCAAAGTATCGTGCCCATCGGATATGCTTTGCATGGTTGATCGAGCATTAAATACCATTTTAGCCTTAGTGCCATGCACATCCGGAAAAAAACACGCTGCTAGGTGTGTTATCTGATCAAGCACTTATGCAATGGGCGTGCCACTTTGCATGTAATTCAATTCCACCTAGTTGAAGGTGTGTGCAAAGTATTGTGTTCATCGGATATGCTTTGCATTGTCGATCAAGCATAACACACCGTTTCTGCCTTAGTGTCATGCACAACCATATAAAAACACGGCCATAGGTGTGTTACTCAAATAAGTACTTATCAGATGGGGGCTCCACTTTACACGCAAGTTTTTTTCAACTATGTTGAGGTGCATGCAAAGTATTGTCACCATCGGATATGATTTGCATGGTCGATCACGCATTATACACCATTTTTTCCCTAATGATATGCACATCCGCAAAAAAACACACCATTAGGTGTGTTATGTGACCAAGTACTTATCGGATGGGTGTGCCTCATTGAGAACATTTCAATACCACCCAGGTTGAGGCATACAAAAATTTTTGTGCCCATCGCATATCCTTTGCATGGTCGATCGAGCATTAAATACTATTTTTGCTCTAGTGTCATGCACATCCGTCAAAAAACACGCTGCTAGGTATGTTATCCGATCACGCACTTATGGGATGGGCGTGCCGCTTTGCATATAAGTCTATTCCACCTAGTTGAAGGTATGTGCAAAGTATCGTGCCCATCGGATATGCTTTGCATGGTCAATCGAGCATTAAATACCATTTTTGCTTTAGTGCCATGCACATCCGTAAAAAAACACGCTGCTAGGTGTGTTATCTGACCAAGTACTTATCAAATGGGTGTGCCTCATTGCGAACATTTCAATACCACCTAGGTTGAGGCGTACGAAAAGTTTTTTTCCCATCGGATATGCTTTGCATGGTCGATCGAGCATTAAATACTATTTTTGCTCTAGTGTCATGCACATCCGTCAAAAAACACGCTGCTAGGTATGTTATCCGATCAAGCACTTATGGGATGCGCGTGCCACTTTGCATGTAAGTCGATTCCACCTAGTTGAAGGTGTGTGCAAAGTATTGTGCCCATCGGATATGCTTTGCATTGTCGATCAAGCATAAAACACCGTTTTTGCCTTGGTGTCATGCACAACTATGAAAAAACACGGTCCTAGGTGTGTTTTTCAAACTAGTGCTTATCGGATGGGGGCTCCAGTTTGCATGCAAGTCTGTTTCAACTAGGTTGAGGTGTGTGAAAAGTATTGTCACCATCGGATATGATTTGCATGCTCGATCACGCATTCTACACCGTTTTTTCCCTAGTGGTATGCACATCCGCAAAAAAACATGCGCTTAGGTATGTTATCTGACCAAGTACTTATCGGATGGGTGTGCCTCTTTGACAACATTTTAATACCACCTAGGTTGAGGTATAGGAAAAGTATTATCGTGCCCATCGGATATGCTTTGCATGGTCGATCGAGCATTAAATACCATTTTTGACTTGGTGCCATGCACATCCGTAAAAAAACACGCTGCTAGGTGTGTTATCTGACCAAGTACTTATCGGATGGGTGTGCCTGATTGCGAACATTTCAATACCACCTAGGTTGAGGCGTACAAAAAGTTTTGTGCCCATCGGATATGCTTTGCATGGTCGATCGAGCATTAAATACTATTTTTGCTCTAGTGTCATGCACATCTGTCAAAAAACACGCTGCTAGGTATGTTATCCGATCAAGAACTTATGGGATGTGCGTGCCACTTTGCATGTAAGTTGATTCCACGTAGTTGAAGGTGTGTGCAAAGTATTGTGCCCATCGGATATGCTTTGCATTGTCGATCAAGCATAAAACACCGTTTTTGCCTTGGTGTCATGCACAACCATGAAAGAACACGGTCCTAGGTGTGTTATTCAAACTAGTACTTATCGGATGGGGGCTCTAGTTTGCACGCAAGTCCGTTTCAACTAGGTTGAGGTGTGTGCAAAGTATTGTCACCATCGGATATGATTTGCATGGTCGATCACGCATTCTACACCGTTTTTTCTTTAGTGGTATGCACATCCGCAAAAAAACACGCCCTTAGGTATGTTATCTGACCAAGTACTTATCGGATGGGTGTGCCTCTTTGACAACATTTGAATACCACCTAGGTTGAGGTATAGGAAAAGTATTATGCCCATCGGATATGGTTTGCATGGTCGATCGAGCATTAAATACCATTTTTGCCTTAGTGCCATGCACATCCGTAAAAAAACACGCTGCTAGGTGTGTTATCTGATCAAGCACTTATGCGATGGAAATGCCACTTTGCATGTAAGTCAATTCCACCTAGTTGAAGGTGTGTGCAAAGTATCGTGCCCATCGGATATGCTTTGCATGGTTGATCGAGCATTAAATACCATTTTATTTTTGCCTTAGTGCCATGCACATTCGTAAAACAACACGCTCCTAGGTGTGTTATCCGATCAAGCACTTATGCGATGGGAATGCCACTTTTCATGTAAGTCAATTCCACCTATTTGAAGGTGTGTGCAAAGTATCGTGCCCATCGGATATGCTTTTGCCTTAGTGCCATGCACATCCGTAAAGAAACACACTGCTACGTGTGTTATCTGATCAAGCACTTATGTGATGGGCGTGCCACTTTGCATGTAAGTCAATTCCACCTAGTTAAAGGTGTGTGCAAAGTATTGTGCCCATCGGATATGCTTTGCATTGTCGATCAAGCATAACACACCGTTTCTTAATATAAACCCCCCCTTTATAATAAAAAAGGATATGGATAACCATGATAGAGCACTAGAATCCATTTCCTAGCTGATGTCATCTGTGCACCTACCTTAAGGCCCTTACTTGCTTCATCCCCTTCTTGCTCTAAGTCTCGTTTCGCCCTGCATTCACATAGCAATATATTGTATGTGTGCATCTTAACGCTAATGCTTGCATCTGCATAGTTCCAATTGCAAACCTCAGACTACCGGTGAACTACAGGGACAGGGGTTCTGCTTCACAGGTTGGGCTGCAGGCGGGAATGAATTTCGTGTTCAAAGGGAGTGGTGTTTTCTACACTTGGGGTCCTCAATGAACCACCATCTCAAATCAGATCAGCCAATTGGAAGCTATAATTGAGGATGGAATCTATTCTCATAATCTGGGATCTGCACTTCTGCTTTATGTTCTCTCGGGAAATGATTACTCAACCTACATGGCAATTCCAAGGGAACGCAACACAACAAGACAAAGCACCCATAGACGTGCAAACAGACGCGTTTACTGAACTAAATAAAAAACTTACGGGTGCATCTATTTGCGTGTCTATTTTCGCGTCTGGAGACCCGCATCTATCAGTGTGTCTATATATCAGACACATGCACGTATAGACGCGCACTTAGACGCTTAAATAGATGCACTTATAAACGTGTTTATAGATGCATATATAGACGCTTCTCAAACAGACAAACGCGTTTATAGACGCACTGATAGACGTGCTTTATTTTTTATTTTTTAATATCATTTGTATGGTGGGACATGCACATCTTCTCATTTCTGAACATGTATAGTGTATAATAGCCAAAGTAGTGTGCATTGATATGCTTATATCATAGTTTTACATTGTCAATTATTATTTAAATTCTCATTACATTTAGACATCATTTTTCTCTCATTTTTTTGGTGTGACATGTACGGGGAGAATGTACGGCGCATAAGAGCCAAGAAATTGTGTATCAATATGCTTATGCCATAGGTGTATGTTGTTGATGGTCATTAAAATTTTCAAATTCCTTTCAATGATTATGGACCAAATAATCACAAATATTCATAATGATATTCACATCATGCCACATTCTTGAAGATATGCATGGGATCGAGCAGGTGATTGATATTGAGGTGGGACCAATATGGTAAACGATAAAAGATGGAGTATCTAAACAAAATAAAGTGTTAGTGTGCAATCTTTACTTTCAACCAATATAGCCAATCTTTACTTCCAGCCAATAGTTACAAACCCTTACCAGCTCATGCCAAGTGGTGGAGGAGTCATGGAACTGTCCCAAATTCTCATCCAATCTCCCGCGGCGAGTGATTGTGGGAGGACTTCATTCCAAGGGGCAACATATCTAGGATGATCAGGTGGGAGAAATCGATGGTGATTCTCATAGATGACCTTATTCAATGCATCTGCCCGTGAGGCAACTAGCGAAGGACCACAAACAGGACATGCATGGTAACCCGATGTAGTGAGACCTGAACAATAGATGCAATTAAGAGTGGAAGGTGCCACGTCCTTTGCCTATTCATAATTCAAAAATGCAATGCTTACCTAAACACTCGCCATAGCCTGGGAAGTCATGCATCGTCCATATCAAGACTGCTTTGCAGTTGAAGTCTCGTGACGAGGGAGGGTTGCTCACATCATGCACCTCGATACCTCTCCAAAGTATCTCTAGCTCATCAATCAAAGGATCCAAATAAATATCAGGGTTTTTGACTTTATGTTTCCCTGGAATTAGAAGGGACAGCATGACATGTCCTTTCTTAATAGCCATAGAGGGTGGAAGATTGTAATTCACCAATACCACTGGCCATACACTGTAAGACGTGCTTTTGAGACCAAATGGGTTCACACCGTCCATACCCAATCCAAGTCTCAAGCTCCTAGGTTCTTCCTTGAAGCTTGGCCATGTGTCTTCAATATGCTTCCACGTAGGAGAGCCCGCGGGAGTTCTCCACTTACCATCGGTTGATCGATGGGAGGAATGCCATGACATGAGCTCTGCAATAGATTTGCACTTGAACATATGTTGGATGCGAGGGATTATGGGAAAATGTCACAATACCTTATGAGGCACGTCCAAGGTTTTGAGATCTGCTCTATATCTTGCCTCTCCACAAGTAGGACACTCTCTTGCATCCTTATGTAGTCCACAAAACAAAACGCAATCGTTGACACATGCATGGATGCACTTGTAATCTAATCCTCCAAGAGAGGTCACATGTTGCCTTGCCATATCTCTTGAGGTCGGTAATTTATTCTCCCTTGGAAGCATTTTACACAATAGCCTGCACATGAAGACCATAAATGAGGAAAAGCATTCGAGTAATTGACCCACGCGCATAATTCACCATGTTTGCAAAATCGACTTTAAAGCTTACTTGAGTAATGCATTCAAACTTGCATTGCTCCATCCATAGATGGTTTGCAAGTTTAGTAACTCAAGGGAGGCACGTAGAATAGAGAATGTGCACCCCTTAAACAGTGGAGTCGATGCTGCGGTAAAAAGATCATCCTGCTCCATGCTATTATCCCTCCCTTGATGGACATATAAATCCCGCACCATATCATCAAACACCTCCTCTTCCACGGCTTCATGAGGTAATGGCGGAGGGCTACTATCACCATCACTCCATGCATCCGTAACGGTCCCTCCTGAAGATCCCACCTCATATTGCCGACGCTTCGCCTCCTCACGATGGGCATAGGGTAGCATGTGCGGGTGTGGCACTGCATCTGGTATCAAATTAAAACGGGATCATAACTCAAGCATATGAACACCCATAGGTATCTCAATCAACCTTGACTTACAAACCCTTACCCTGTTTACGGTCACATCCCATTCTCCATACTTTGAGATATGATTGAGCGTAATCCTACGTGCACGATACATGTTTCCTCGACATCAATCACACAGACATTTGATTTTTTGCTCCAACCACATTTCCTGATGGTGGATACGGAGGGATTCATCCTCACTGGAGCTATTTGTTGAAGATGGAGACATCCTACAAACAAACAACCCACCAAATTTGCTCTTCTTCAAATGCTTAATTTAAACTCTGTGTTGCATCTATCGCCGCGTCTATAATCGCGTCTAACATCGCGTCTAACGGCGCGTCTAAACATGCGTCTACTCTGTGTATTTAAACGCGCCTATAGATGCCCTAATAGATGCGACCATAGACGCGTCTACTCTGTGTATTTAGACGTGCCTATAGACGCGCTAATAGACGTGACTATAGATGCAGCTTTTAAACCTGCTTTTCGGCGCACCGCTCACTTTGCTTTTCTTTTCATTACTTAAACTTCGCGAGCGGCTTCCTTCCTTCTTTATTAGCAGTTCCATAGATTCGAAGCTTAAGAGAGAGCCTCCCATACACAGTTCCAAGCTTTCACTCAAGAGAAAGGGACCGTACCTACACTTACTTCCAAGCCTAAAGGAGAGGAGGAGTACGAACAAGGAGAAGAAACAAGTTTGGAAAAGAAAGAACCTTCCATACCTTTATCCAAGTAAGTCCTTTTGAAGTTGTTCTTGCTTGCTCTTTCCAATTTTGTACTTTCTTGCATCCAGGAAACGCAGGATCTAGGTATGAGCATCACGTTCTTTTGTCAGGCGCAACGCCCTTTTCGACTTTTTAGTATTCTCACCTGTCGGAGTGCGTCTATAGGCACGTCTCAGGGTGCGTCTAAAAGCACGTCTACAGGTGCGTCTATCTGTGCGTATGGCTTGTTGCAGACACACACAGGCACGTATGTAGATGCTCACACAGACGCCCTGTTAAACACACTTTTAAACGCACTGTTAGACGCGCTTTTAAACGCACTATTAGACGCACTGTTAAACGCACTGTTAGACAAACTGTTAAACGCTCAGTTAGACGCGTCTATAGACGTGCAAATCAGACGGGTCTATAGACGCACTCTGACAGAGCCTCCTTTTTCTTTCCCTTTCTTCTCAGCTCCCAAAGTAATAGATTTGTTTCCTTTTTTCCAGTTCAACATGTGGCCAGGAAGTGCTTCTAGCTCACCTGATCCGCGGGAATCGATTTGGAAGGACTTATATAATCTTTTAGGGCACCCTCCTAGTCCTGCGGAGTTATACGGGTATATGACGGGTACCCTTAACACTCCCTAGGAGTCAGCACTACAGACTCCGAGCCACCCCACACCGCCTGAGATCACCCCAGAAGAGTTAGCACAGCCGTCTTATGCCCCTTCTTATGCCCCTTCCCCCGTACCGTCTTATGCCCCTTCCCCCATGCCGTCTTATGTCCCTTCTGCCATCCCATCTTATGCCCCTTCCCCCATGCCATTAGGAGGTCCTTCTGTCTCGGCGAGCCGTCGACGTACTCCCAAGCCGTCGAGACTCGGTTCTCCAGCTACGAGTGGTCAGCGTAGTCCCGTGCAGTCCCCAGCTACGAGTGGCCAACGTACGAGCTCGACACGACAGGGTAGCAGGCATAGTAGTAGGGAGAGCGGTGGCGGATGCATGGCACAGTGCTTTGGGCCATGTGGCGGTGAGGAGGAGGATGATTCAAATGATTTAGACGTGCCTCTGGGTGATGGTACGATTTATTATAGATGCGCAGGGGAAGGACATCATGGCCTTCATGCGCTCTGTAATTGCTAACAATTACAGAGATTGCTTTATCCACTATAAAGACCACCCAAAGAGGCTGGCTGATGAGACCCTCGCTACTGTTCGCTCTAGGTATCCTAACCCCCCCAATCGCCAGTTCACAGATAAATGGGGGAAGTCAAAGATTGTTATGATACTTAGCAATAAAAGATCTTCGCTTAAGAGGCAGGCACTAGCGGAGCTTGCCAGGCTTGAGGCAGGTCAACCACCAAGGGGCCCACCCCACACCGCTCACAAGCGTGAGTGGAAGAAGGCAATGAAGTTAGTGAGGGAGGAGCCCAGTCTGCAGCACGTGGAGGCACGGAGGATCCAGATGGAGGAATATGGAAGCGCGCATTTTGGAGCAGGGTGTGTTGAATCATGGGAGGCCCTAATATTACCTCCAGTAATGTGAGTACTACCGCCAGTAGTATCTTATGTACCGACAGTGCTGTGGGTTCTAGATTCCCAGTTTTCCGCATGCCTTGAGGCTATATATTAGTGGAAATGGCAATAGAGGCTCGTCATTCGATCCTGTTGTGGTTCATATCCCGATAAACCTTTTGGTAAGTTGGGAAAGAAAGTCATGAACCATGATTTGGATCTGAATAGTTATAAGGCTAAGTGGATTAGAGTGAGTCAGTATTCATTATACCTGTGGGTGTGGTTTGCTTCTCCGATTCTTTGCGTCTTGGGAAAATTTCTCCTTGCATTTTGGGGCACTTACGGACCACGATCATGAGTGCCAATGAATGCGATTGTTAGTAAGTAGTCTTGACTCGTAAGCTAAGGGCCTTAGGTATGGAGAGAAGGGGGAGACGAGATGGCAATGACTTGAGCAAAAATAGGGCTGATGTTGTGACTACGAATGCACAATCGAAAATGCTTGAAATTAGAAATGCTCATCCACAATCTTCAAGACGAGTTGTGACTAGGCAAAGTGGCATCATATAGGCTTCAGGGTTGTAATTCCAATTGTTGATTCTTGATTCTTCCTTGTCGCCATCGCATAGGCTTCTGGGTTGTAATGCCAATTTTTATGCTCTTGACCAAGTTCAATTGATCAAGAGCATGGCAACTGGCATACCACTCTGTCTCATATGCAATAGAATCCTATGTGATGAGGTGAGGAAGAAGCATGTGCAAAGTTTGATTTCTTGGCTTTGGTAACGCTTTTCTCATATGACTTTAAAGATAAGTTTTAATTGTGTGTGTGAGAGAAAGAGAGAGAGAGACATGACTTTAGGATTGCATGTGATAGAGGCACTTAAGCTTGCGGTTTAAGGTTGGATAAGAATTGTCTTGTTGTGCATTGTAAATATCTTGTGTTTAGGGTTTGGGCTTTGATTCTTCCGTGTTGCCATCGCATAGGCTTCTAGGTGGTAATGCCAGTTGTTGTGCTCTTGACCAAGTTCAATTGATCAAGAGCATGGCAGCTGGCATACCACTTTGTCTCATATGCAATAGAATCCTATGTGAGGACATGCGAAAGAAGCATGTGCAAAGTTTAATGAAAGTGCATATAATTATATTTCAATGGCAAATAGAAAATTCTTTTAAAGTTTACTTTATATAGTTTATAATGATTAAAGTTTAAAGTTTACTTTATATAGTATTGCATAGTGTTTTACATTCCAAATTCCAATTGATGCAACCATAGCCTTCCTCAAATTATTTATTATGAAATAGCCATAGCCTTCCTTGATGCAATTAAATTATTTGTTTTCAATTAACCATAGCCTTCCTTAAATTATTTATTATGAAATAATATATTAACACTATTCCAATTGATGACTTTAGGATTGCATGTGATGGGATTTTTCAATTGCATAGTGCAAAATAATTATGAACATTGGATGCATATAAATTAATCACTAACCATTTAAATATATGAATCCCACTAGATCATATAGTACACCATCATAGAACTTCAAAGAGATTGTATACTATTGGAGCATCAATGGGAACATGGTGTGAACACAAGATGAAGAAAAGGCGTGTTTATTCATATGAGAGATGGCCAATATATAGGCACTGGTTACATTCCATGTATGACATCATATGTGATCTCAGTAGAGCATCGAGATCCACAATCATCTCCATGAATCTCTCAATCACACCTACTAGAATCTTCTACAACCAAACCTGGTCACACTAACCACCATGTGGTGACAAACAAACCTTGTACCCCTAGGTACACCCCGTTACATCAATTTGTCCTTCATTCCCCCCCACAAATTGATGACCTCATCCCTTTGTAGTAATACATGGGATGTTCCATGGCTTGCCTACCATCATGTGGCAACACACATGCATCACAACAAGACAAAGCACCCACAGATGCGTACACAGATGCATTTACTGAACTTAAAAAAAACTTACGGGCATGTTTATTTGTGCGTCTATTTGCACGTCTAGAGACCCGCATCTAACAGCGCATCTATATAGCAAACAGACGCACGTATAAACATGCATCTAGATGCCTAAATAGATGCTCTGCTAAAAAATTTAAAAAACAAACAGATGCATCGTTAAACACGTGTATAGATGCATTTATAAATGGTCTTATAGATGCGCAAATAGATGCTCCCCGAACAGACAGATGCGTATATAGACGTGTTTATAGATGCACTGATAGATGTGCTACATAATATATATTTTTTAATTTATAGAATGCTGTGTATGTTGTGTATGCTATATAGTTACAGGAATCCCATTTCCACATTGTGTAATTCAATTCTTATAGCCAACCGCATTTTAATTACAATTCCAAATAAAACATTACAACTCCAAAACGCAATAAAATTGAAAGCTCAAAAAGTGCTTGTATGTACATATAGCACGAAGCTAATGACAAAACATGTGTGCCTCAGGATCTATGGAGCGCTCTAAGGTGGATGGAACCTATGTGGAAACATGATGAAGAGAGTGCTCATGACATGTATCTCAAGTCAATTAGGTTCCAAGATAGATTAGCTTGGACTCATAAAGAGAATCTTGAGATAGTGCAAAGTGCTTGATTGATATTACTTCAAATGAACCTCCCTTTTATAGGTGAGGGTACTTACATCCATTTGCTTGCTCACATGTGGGATATCTCCTCTCCATGCCATATGGTAGCTTATCCTTTGCTCATACCTTTGCTCTATATGTGCTTATGGCACCACAACTCTCAACACCTCCCCTTGGTGCCATAATCCTTTGGCTACTGCAAGGTGGTCAGATGTGAGTTACAAATACATCACCTCCCCTTAGTGCATGCATGCTACTTAAGGTGGTCAAGTGTGGCTTCTACATGTCAATACCTCCCCTGGGTGCTTTCATAGCTACTCTCAGGTGGTCAGGTTTGATTACAAAACATAGGCAAGGTTGGCAAGGTTTTTGCTTTTCAATACTTCATGTCGATGGCGTTTGCTTCTTCGCTTGACGTAGCTGGATGCATGATGCTTTGTTCTTCTATGTGCCTTGAGGCTTTATGTGTGGATGCCATGCTTCATGCTATGGTCATCTCATGCACTTGTGCTTTTGGCATGCTTATGACAATGATGTGTGCATTCATGCTTTGATTTATCATTTGTTGCAAAGGCCTTACCAATTGATTTCTTTCAATATTGGCAGTGTCTAATTGCTAACAATGATTCTGATCTGATAAGCGCGTAGAGCTTGAAAAGGCGATCACTTTTCCTTTTCGGAGCATGTCCAAATTCTTCTTGGATTGCAAGTTATGGCTTGTCAAAGATTCTGTGAAGAAGAGAGGCCTTTGATGATGTGGCACAGAGAGTCACATGCTACTTACAAACCAGTGCTTAGCAAGGGGTTACTGTGCTGAGGAAGCCCTATGCCACGTGGCATACTTTTAACTAAACTGAATCAACCCAGAGTTCAAACAAACCTAACTATGGTTAAGTGTGAGTTACTTGACTTGGCACCTATGTGCCATGTGGCAAGCTACTGACCATGCTTCACTAACCTATGGTCAATTTGACCCGGGGTTAAGTTTGCTTGGGTTAAATTTACCCAAGGTGCCACGTGTCAAAGCACAGTACTGTGGAGGAGGATAAGGTTTCGAGTGTTTTATTTGTTTCTCTGTCGTCGTCGCTGGCGCTGCGATCCGATTTGATACTTCCTTCTAGCTGCTCTTTGCTTCATGCAGTTCTAGCGAGGCTTTTGGAGCGGACGTCGATTGGAGAGGTCTATTGAAGGAGCGTAGCTCGCTGTTAGAGCTATGGCACTGGAGGCTAAGGGCTATTGTGGAGATGGCTCGTGATGCTATCTTCAGAGTTTGGTGCTCATAGGAATGAGCTGTCTGAGCACTGTGCTGCCCGTGTGCTTGGAGCGGCTCGTCTAAGGAAGGCTGAGCAGAATATCGTTGTTGTGATGGACTCGAGTAGCCGTTTGGTGATGGAGAGGCTTTGGGTCGCTAGAGGCTGTTGGCGCTGCAGGTGAGCTCGCTTCGTTGACTGTATTCCCAGAGGAAGCTTGTGATGAGATGGGAGGACTGCTAATGCACTGATGGCGACTGTTGGCAACGTTTGGAGACTAGGAGCTCTCTACTATAAAGTACCTTTGCTGAGTGGAGGAGCCATTTGGACTTCGTCTTGAGTTCGTGAGGAGGTTGAGCCAAAGTAGGTCGTTGAACAAGGAGAGCCACTGTTGTCACCGCTTGTGGAGGCCCGATGCTTGCTGTAGGTGCGCTTTGAGTTATGGGCTGCTAGGTTGTGGTCGTCGAAGCTTTGGAGGCAGAGCTTTGGGCTGAGTGTAGCTCATTCGAAGCTTTGGCGTGGAGCGAGAGCCAATTGAAGGAGCTGTTGTTCGGTGGAGGCAGTTGCTCATCTGTGGCGCGTAGAGTTGCAGATGGTCGTTGGGACTGTGAGCAGCCACCGTGAAGGAAGGCTACAGTTTGCCTTCGTGTTGTAGCTAGCAGAAGGTGTTGTAGCTAGGATCTTTGAAGGCGCTGAGGCATGTGAAGTCACTGGTGATGCAGGCATTGGTGGCACAGTTAACTCGGTGTGCGAAGAGTCTACTTTGTAGAAGAGAGTCGTAGTGGGCGATGGCAACTACGTCCTTCACAGTTGGAGACATTTGCATTTCAGCAGCAAGGCTTAGTGCGGTTTATGAAGCTGCAAGTCGATAGAGAGCTTTGTGTGGTGCTTTTGCTTGTCGATGAAGCTTCGAATAAAGCACACTATTATCTCTTTCTCTGTGGAAAGAAAAGGTCTATGAGTCTCCCTATCTCATTAAGCTTCTGAAGCTCCTTATCTCTCACAAATGAACAAAGAGGAACTCTCCATGAGCAGTCAACTAAAGAAATATGGACGGAATTTTCTCATCATGGGAATGAGAGAATGAACTCACTTGATCAAGAACACTCACATTCTCTCAACCTAAACTAAAACTAATCTAGGAGAACTCTTGAGATCCTAAGGCATGCATACAACTAATCTAGACTTAGCTAAACCTATGCTCTGATACCATGACAAAACATGTGTGCCTTAGGATCTATGGAGCGCTCTAAGGTGGATGGAACCTATGTGGAAACATGATGAAGAGAGTGCTCATGACATGTATCTCAAGTCAATTAGGTTCCAAGATAGATTAGCTTGGACTCATAAAGAGAATCTTGAGATAGTACAAAGTGCTTGATTGATATTACTTCAAATGAACCTCCCTTTTATAGGTGAGGGTACTTACATCCATTTGCTTGCTCACATATGGGATATCTCCTCTCCATGCCATGTGGCAGCTTATCCTTTGCTCATACCTTTGCTCTATATGTGCTTATGGCACCACAACTCTCAATAGCTAAGCCACGTCATGTGGCTTCAAGTACAAAAAATAAGACGAGTGTATATACAAGAGGCACAAAGCCAAGCCAGTGGCTTTAAGTACAAAAAAGAGTAGCTAGCACTACTTCTACGACTAATCTATGTTCTTCACGTCCTCGCTCCCTTCCACACTCCCTTCTGCGCTCCCTTCTGTGCTCCCTTCTCTGCCTCCTTCCTCGTCTTCTTTCTCGTCTTCTTGTGCAGGGACCTGTAAACAAGGGACAACATATATCAATGTATGAAAAATCAAATCTTTACTTATAATATCACTACAAGGCATAGGCCATTTTCCGACGGAAATACCGACGCTTTTTACATTAAAATTTTTTTTTTTCACGGGCGCAAAGGTCGCTATAAAAGTCGTTAAAATCGTCGGAAAAGGAGCGTCGCTATAAACCGTCGCTATATAGCGACGCTGTTAATCGTCGCTATATAGCGACGATGTAAACGTCGCTATATAGCGACGATATAAACGTCGCTATATAGCGACTCTGTTAATCGTCGCTATATAGCGACACTGGTAAACGTCGCTATATAGCGACGATTAACAGAAGGTAAAAAAAATGGTTAGTGGGGCTAAACAGGGCCAAAAGGAAGCCCTGTTTAGCCCCACTAACCATTTTTTTTTTTTTGTAATTACAAAAGAAAGTTTTTTATAACAAAATTTCCCTTGCTTGCAGGGTGATACAAAATTGTTCTTGTGAACGATGAGGAAGAAATGCATATACATATACAACTGTGTTTGAAACAAAATTACCCTGTGAAAGGGCGATACAAAATGGCTCTAACGAGCGGATATGAAAAATGCTACTACCACTACTAATCCGAATCCGAATCCGAATCGTCTTGTTGGGCTGTTCCCTGGTCCTCGGCACCTGCATCTTCTCCCTCGTCCCCGACACCTGCGTCTTCTCCTTCGTCATCGGCACCTGCGTCCGATCCTTGCCCCTGTTGATCGCTCGTCTCTGATGATGGGACGCTTGAGCTTTGACCCTGAGACTGAACCAAATAAATCGAAAATTAGATTGGAACTTAAATTAAAAAGTGAGATTACAAGCAGGAGTAAACTTATACCGTGCGAGCAGCCACCTCAGCCCAATCGACTGTCGCTCCCATTGCCTCTTGCTCAATGAACCACGGCTTGGTTCCTATCCGAAATGCGCGCCGTGTCTCTGCATCCGTAGGAAGACGACCCATCGCAGCTTGCTGTGGATCCAATTTACGAGAGTTAGAGTTAGCTAAAGTGCATGTAATATGTAAGTAAAACAAATAGAACAATACATTAAATGGAAAGAAGTAAACTTACCACGGTTGCCTCGAACGCATACCGTCCACCTGCACCAAAGTGCGAAGTACCTACGACATCCAGCCGTCTCTTCGCAGCCCTCCTCTGACCCTCGAACATTTCAGGATGGTCCCTATTCTGCTTCTTCAAGAACTTCCAATCAGCTTTGTCTGCCCAGCTGGGTTTAGACAACCCCTTTGTAATGGAAGTACGCATGGTTGATCTGCGATGCTTTAGGACCAAACCCATGCGCTCGAGCATATAACTGTTATTAAACTCCACATTTGGCGGATTAGGAAATCTGAGTTTTAACTCATCGATCACTGCCTGCTTCTTTTGGCCATCTTGATACCGCCAATCGATATTTATGCCGCTCTTGAAGTGATGACTCATCAACCGCCTCATGGCGGCCATCACTGCTTTGCCCTTTTTGTCTTCTATTATCTCTCCGGCAGATGTGATTTGATAGGAGAGATCCCCTGATGAGTAAGGGGGACTGACGGTAGCAGAGTCTGAAGGAGTGGAAGCTGCGCGACCGCTTCCGGATCGAGGAGTAGCTGTGGGAGTAGGAGAGGGAAAGGGACCTGACTGATACTGTGTCTCCGGACCAAGTGGAGACCTAAAGGAGCGTGAGTGTGCTGACTCGTCTACATCTCCTGAGTCAGCACAACATGAGCCGCCCATCCTACTCTTCCTTCCCTTGCGGGAGGCATGCGCAGGTGATGATCCCGCGGTCGAAGGGGCGCGAGGGGATGGCTGGGCTGTACGTCCACCCGTCGGTGTAGGGGAAGGAATTGCGGAGGTCCTCTGAGAGAGCAGAGAGAAGAATCTCGCTGCCTCCTCATCGCTCATCTGCGCTACAAACTCGTCGGGAGTCCCAACAAATCCATGCGCGGCTAGCAAAGGAGTCCCCTGAGGGGTAGTGGCAGTGCTACGTGGAAGAGGGGTCGGACCAGGGGTAGTCACAGTGCTAGGACCGAGAGGAGTCGGACCAGGGGTAGTCCTCGGGATAGTCGCCTGAGAGGAATCAAAGTCCTCTGGAACATATAGATCGTGAGCTCTCCTCCTGCGAGGCTGTCCGTACTCGTCGGATGAGCGACGTGATCCCATGTCTAACATAGACACAAACACGAAAACAGAAAACAAATAAACAAACATGAGCATTCTCATAGGCATAGGCATAGGCAAGAAGAAAGAAGAGGGAAAGGAAAGAAGAGGGAAAGGAAAGAGGGAAAGAAGAGGGAAAGATAAGAGGGAAAGAAGATGTAAAGGAAAGAAAAGAATGAGAACGAGGAAATAGAGAATGAGAGAAAGGGAAAGAGATGAGGGAAAATAGAGAATGAGAGAAGGGGGAAATGAGAGAAGGGGGAAATAGAGTGGGAAATAGAGAATCTTATGCAAAAATAGAGAATGAGCTTATGCTTCTCTCATTCTCTATTTCCGCATAAGCTCACGCATGTGCATGAGCTTATGCGGAAACTTAAGCATAAGCTCATGCACATGCATGAGCATAAGCATGAGAAGGATGAGTTTCCGCATGCTTATGCTCATGCGGAAAAAGAGAAGGAGCTTATGCAGAAAAAGAGAAGGAGAGAAGCATCTCTCATTCTCTATTTCCGCATAAGCTCCTTCTCTTTTTCCGCATGAGCTTATGCTTATGCTCATGGGTGAGCATGAGCTTATGCTCATGTTTCCGCATATGCGAAAATAGAGGAGGAGAGAAGCATAAGCTTCTCTCATTCTCTATTTCCGCATATGCTCACGCAAAAGAGAAAGAGAGAGAGCTTATGCGGAAAGAGAGAAAGAGCTTATGCGGAAAAAGAGAATGAGATCCGCATATGCTTCTCTCATTCTCTATTTCCGCATAAGCTCCTGCGGAAACTTCCACATAAGCTCATGCTCATGAATAAGCATAAGCTCATGCTTATGCTCATGCGGAAATAGAGAAGGAGCTTATGCGGAATGAGAGAAGGAGCTTGTCATGAGCTTATGCGGAATAAGAGAAGGAGCTCATGCGGAAACTTGCGGAAAATTGCATGCGGAATAAGAGAAGGAGCTTATGCGAAAAAAGAGAATGAGAGAAGCATAAGCATAAGCATGAATGAGCATAAGCATGAGCTTATGCTTATGCTTATGCATAAGCATAAGCATAAGCTCATGCATAAGCTCATGCTTATGCTCATGCGGAAACTTGCGAAGGAGCTTATGCGGAATGAGAGAAGGAGCTTATGCGCAAAAAGAGAAGGAGCTTATGCGGAAAAAGAGAAGGAGCACTTGCGGAAACTTGCGCATAAGCTCTTGCGCAAACTTGCGCATAAGCTCATGACAAGCTCCTTCTCTCATTCCGCATAAGCTCCTTCTCTATTTCCGCATGAGCATAAGCATGAGCTTATGCTTATGCTTATGCATAAGCATAAGCATAAGCATAAGCATAAGCTCATGCTTATGCTCATGCGGAAATAGAGAAGGAGCTTATGCGGAATGAGAGAAGGAGCTTATGCGAAATAGAGAAGGAGCTTATGCGGAATGAGAGAAGGAGCTTATGCGGAAAAAGAGAATGAGAGAAGCATATGCTTCTCTCATTCTCTATTTCCGCATAAGCTCTTGCGGAAACGTACGCATAAGCTCATGCGGAAGAATGAGCATAAGCATGAGCTTATGCTTATGCTTATGCATAAGCATAAGCATAAGCTCATGCTTATGCTCATGCGGAAAAAGAGAGGGAGCTTATGCGGAAAAAGAGAAGGAGCACTTGCGGAAACTTGCGGATAAGCTCTTGCGGAAACTTACGCATAAGCTCATGCTCATGAATGAGCATAAGCATGAGCTTATGCTTATGCTTATGCATAAGCATAAGCATAAGCATAAGCATAAGCTCATGCTTATGCTCATGCGGAAATAGAGAAGGAGCTTATGCGGAATGAGAGAAGGAGCTTATGCGGAAAAAGAGAATGAGAGAAGCATATGCTTCTCTCATTCTCTATTTCCGCATAAGCTCTTGCAGAAACTTACGCATAAGCTCATGCGGAAGAATGAGCATAAGCATGAGCTTATGCTTATGCTTATGCATAAGCATAAGCATAAGCATAAGCATAAGCTCATGCTTATGCTCATGCGGAAATAGAGAAGGAGCTTATGCGGAAAGAGAGAAGGAGCACTTGCGGAAACTTGCGGATAAGCTCTTGCGGAAACTTGCGGATAGCTTATGCTTATGCTTATGCTTATGCTTGCGGAAACTTGCGGAAACTTGCGGAAACTCATGCTTATGCTCATGCGGAAATAGAGAAGGAGCATAAGCATGAGCATAAGCATAAGCATAAGCATAAGCATGAATGAGCATAAGCATGAGCTTATGCTTATGCTTATGCATAAGCATAAGCATAAGCTCATGCATAAGCTCATGCTTATGCTCATGCGGAAACTTGCGAAGGAGCTTATGCGGAATGAGAGAAGGAGCTTATGCGCAAAAAGAGAAGGAGCTTATGCGGAAAAAGAGAAGGAGCACTTGCGGAAACTTGCGCATAAGCTCTTGCGAAAACTTGCGCATAAGCTCATGACAAGCTCCTTCTCTCATTCCGCATAAGCTCCTTCTCTATTTCCGCATGAGCATAAGCATGAGCTTATGCTTATGCTTATGCATAAGCATAAGCATGAGCTTATGCTTATGCTTATGCATAAGCATAAGCATAAGCTCATGCTTATGCTCATGCGGAAATAGAGAAGGAGCTTATGCGGAATGAGAGAAGGAGCGTATGCGGAAAAAGAGAATGAGAGAAGCATATGCTTCTCTCATTCTCTATTTCCGCATAAGCTCTTGCGGAAACTTACGCATAAGCTCATGCGGAAGAATGAGCATAAGCATGAGCTTATGCTTATGCTTATGCATAAGCATAAGCATAAGCTCATGCTTATGCTCATGCGGAAAAAGAGAGGGAGCTTATGCGGAAAAAGAGAGGGAGCTTATGCGGAAAAAGAGAAGGAGCACTTGCGGAAACTTGCGGATAAGCTCTTGCGGAAACTTACGCATAAGCTCATGCTCATGAATGAGCATAAGCATGAGCTTATGCTTATGCTTATGCATAAGCATAAGCATAAGCTCATGCTTATGCTCATGCGGAAATAGAGAAGGAGCTTATGCGGAATGAGAGAAGGAGCTTATGCGGAAAAAGAGAAGGAGCACTTGCGGAAACTTGCGCATAAGCTCTTGCGGAAACTTGCGCATAAGCTCATGACAAGCTCCTTCTCTCATTCCGCATAAGCTCCTTCTCTATTTCCGCATGAGCATAAGCATGAGCTTATGCTTATGCTTATGCTTATGCTTATGCATAAGCATAAGCATAAGCATAAGCATAAGCTCATGCTTATGCTCATGCGGAAATAGAGAAGGAGCTTATGCGGAATGAGAGAAGGAGCTTATGCGGAAGAATGAGAGAAGGAGCTTATGCGGAAGAATGAGCATAAGCATGAGCTTATGCTTATGCTTATGCATAATCATAAGCATAAGCATAAGCATAAGCTCATGCTTATGCTCATGCGGAAATAGAGAAGGAGCTTATGCGGAATGAGAGAAGGAGCTTATGCGGAAAAAGAGAATGAGAGAAGCATATGCTTCTCTCATTCTCTATTTTCGCATAAGCTCTTGCGGAAACTTACGCATAAGCTCATGCGGAAATAGAGGAGGAGCTTATGCGGAATGAGAGAAGGAGCTTATGCGGAAGAATGAGAGAAGGAGCTTATGCGGAAGAATGAGCATAAGCATGAGCTTATGCTTATGCTTATGCATAAGCATAAGCATAAGCTCATGCTTATGCTCATGCGGAAATAGAGAAGGAGCTTATGCGGAATGAGAGAAGGAGCTTATGCGGAAAAAGAGAATGAGAGAAGCATATGCTTCTCTCATTCTCTATTTCCGCATAAGCTCTTGCGGAAACTTACGCATAAGCTCATGCTCATGAATGAGCATAAGCATGAGCTTATGCTTATGCTTATGCTTATGCATAAGCATAAGCATAAGCTCATGCTTATGCTCATGCGGAAATAGAGGAGGAGCTTATGCGGAATGAGAGAAGCATAAGCATAAGAGAATAAGAGGGATGCGGAAATAGAGAATAAGGGGGAAAGGAAAGAGAGAAGGGAAAAGAGAGAGGGGGAAAGAGAGAATAAGAGAAGAGGGAAAAAAGAGAAGGGGGAAAATGAGAAAAAGAGAAGGGGGAAGAGAGGGTTCCTACGCCCATCACTGCAGCTAGCGCTTAAGGCGCTAGCTGCAGGCAAATGCAAATAACAAAAAGCTTAAATGGAAAGAAGAGGAAGCACTTACCTGTAAAAGTATGTCCCGCTCGGTGTAGTGGACTGGGCCCACAAAAGAGAGACTATGTCCCGCTCGGTGTAGTGGACTGGCCCTACAAAAGAGAGAAAACAACCCATTTTTTCAAATAAGATGTTAGTGGAAAGAGGAGATCACAAAAGCAACTTCTTGAAAGGAGACAAGGAAAGAGAAGATTGAGGAGACAAGGAAAGGAGGAGATTGAGGAGAAGAGAAGGAAGAGAAGGAAGAGAAATACAGAAAGAAGAGGTGAGTTTCTTTCTTTCTTTCTTGAAATTTCGTTTTTTGTTTGAATCCTTTCTAATCAAGCATGAAAACTAGTTTAAAACTTTAGCAATACAAGTAGAAACACTCACAAAACCAAAGCTAACAAACAAACAACCTACATTGTTGAAAAAAACTCACCTTTTGAAGAACTTTCTTTCTGGAAACCAAAGAGGGAAAAAGGAGAGAGAGGGTGCACAAGAGGTAGGAGGAGGGTGAGGAGTGGGAAATAGGGTAGGAGGTTGCTTGGAATAGATGGGAGGTCAGTGAAAATAGGTGGGAGGAGATTTTGGAGAGCTTAGTTTAGAGATTAGGAAAGGTTTGAGCAAAACGCCGCGGGTTTCGCCGTTTCGGGTTTTAACCAACAGCGTCGCTATATAGCGACGCTTATTCGTCGCTATATAGCGACGTTTTTAATTGAAAACGTCGCTATATAGCGACGCTTTCAATTAAAAACGTCGCTATATAGCGACGAAACAGAGCGTCGCTATATAGCGACGCTTACTGTTTGTTTTTTAATGAGGCCTCTTGTGACTCAAACATGCTATGCCTATAATTGTCAATATCTCCTCTTACTACATAGCCTTACTATATAGGATTTTTTGTTTCAATCCTTACTATATAGCGATGTCATTCTTTTTATATAGCCTCAAGAGAAGCTCAAATTAAACATGCTATGCTCATAATTGTGTACATCTCCTCTTCATGCTTATGTTTTGGTTTTATAAGTGTAGATGGAAGGGACGAGTGGAAGCTCATCCGATGATGCGCCAATGCCCGGGAGCACGAAGTGGCTTACGGAGAGGTTATATTGTCATTGCACTCATTGCAAGCGAGAAGTACGACATCAACGTCGTATTATCATGCGCCACTTGCGGATGTATGGGGAGGAGCCGGAACCAGTACCCCCCGTTGGTGTTGCACATGTTGATGGATCATCGGTAAGTCAAAGCTATTTAAGTTCGCAATCTTATTGTATACCCGGAATTAGAAGATCTTCTATTTACACGAATGAGCTTATGACAGGATGACGAGGGTGACGAGGGTACACATATACCTTCTCACTTTCAACAAGACTATAGTCTCCCAGATGACGACGAGGGTATGGTCGACATGATGGATTCCATTTTTAGGGGCACTACATCCCACGTACACGTGATGTCAGAGTCTGAGGTGAAAATGCGAGAGTTGCAATCAACACAATTGTACGAGGGTGCCAGGATGTCTAAACTACGTGCTTGTCTCTCAATCTTGAATCTACAAGTACAGTATGGGTGGTCGGATACAAGTGTCTCGGCCTTAATGAGGTTAGCCCTTGCATTAATTTGATTGACTCATTATTTGGATATTGTTTGTTTTGAGAATCATCATTTGGATAGTGTCTTTGTCATAGGTTGCTCCAAAAGATGTTGCCTGCACCAAATACCATGCCCGCATCAAGAGATGAAGCGAAAAAGATGCTAACAATGGTGGGTATGGATTATGATACCATCCATGCTTGCCGTAATGATTGTATTCTCTTTCGTCGTGAGCATGGAGATTTGGCTAGTTGTCCAAAGTGTGGGGAACAATGATATAGAGATGACTTGCAGGGTGAGAGGATACCGGTAAAGGTCTTAAGACACTTTCCCATCATTGCAAGAATACAACACATGTTTCGATGCAAAACCATAGCGGAGTTGATGACATGGCATGCATCTCATCGGTCCACTGATCACACATTGAGGATTCCCGCAGATTGTGTGGCTTGGAAGCACATAGATAATCAGTGGCCGGACTTTGCGAGAGAGCCACGCAACTTACATCTTGGGCTAGCCATGGACGGCGTGAATCCTTTCGGGTTACGCTCGACATCTTGGTCGACATGGCCCATAGTCGTGGTGAATTACAATATCCCACCATGGCTAACAATAAAAAAGGGACACCTCATGCTTGCACTACTTGTGCCAGGAAAGTACAAGGCAAGAAACATGGACGTGTACATGGCACCTTTGATAGAGGAGTTACAGATATTATGGAGAGGAGTGCAGGTCTTTGATATTTCCAGAGCTCCTAGGCATACCAATGATATTTCCGTCAGGGGTATCTTGATGTGGACCATGCATGACTACCCAGGATATGGAGAGTGCGCAGGTACGTGGTTATGTCTTTACATGTACAATGAGGGATTATGCTTTTTTTACTCTCTTTTGCACGCATGTCTTGTACTAACATATTCATGCACGCGTGCAGGGCTTGCTACAAGTGGGTACCATGCTTGTCCTGTTTGTGGACCCGCTCTGAAATCGCTTGCACGCTACTCCAAACACATGAGGAAAAATGTTTATGAAGGTCATGCTCGATACCTTCCGCTCGACCATCTCGCACGTGGAGGTCAGCTTGATCCACCACCATCATATTTAAAAGCAAGTGATTGGATTCAAGCTTGGAGGGAGAATGGAGAGGAACCTCCTCCTGGTATGAAGAGGCTATCGATCTTTCACGAGCTTCCTTATTGGGGTCAGTTACAAATCAATCATCTCTTGGATCCAATGCATATCTTTAAGAATGTGGGGGCTACCATTTGGGCACACTTGGTTGGTTCCAAGGACTCGAGAGGAGTGCGAGAAGACTTGCGTGCTATGAATAGGATGTCTCGTTTGTGGCCCCAAGTGCATGCTTCAGGAAAAGTTGTCCTCCCGAAAGCAACGTGGATCCTC
Organism: Dipteris shenzhenensis; assembly: GCF_047967505.1. Classification (NCBI taxonomy): domain Eukaryota; kingdom Viridiplantae; phylum Streptophyta; class Polypodiopsida; order Gleicheniales; family Dipteridaceae; genus Dipteris; species Dipteris shenzhenensis. The sequence goes on from NC_141607.1 coordinate 20,243,009, forward strand.
TCTACGAGGGAGGAGGCAGCGATCAAGGCAGACATTGCCTCTTTTCAAACACCGACAGGGTACATGCGTTGCTTGAAAGGAGCATTTTCAAAGGACAATAAGCTTAGTGGCCTCAAGTCCCATGATTGGCACAAGGTCTTACAGGTATTCTAAGTAGAATTAGTGTACCGATAATAGTGATGCATTAGCGTAATTATTATTATGTTATATTGTTGACATGATTTCATTGTTGCTTTGATAGTTCATCCTTCCAATTACAATAAAAGGGTGCTTACAAGAAGATGTTAGAAATGCTATATTCAAGATCTGTGGTATTGTGAGGTATGCTTACTATCAATTCGCATTATCTATTTTCTTCATGGACATGTGAAATAGGTGGATATCTCAAATATCTTACATATGCATGGACATGTGAAATAGGTGGATATCTCAAAAAGAGATCTCTATATCGAGCATCGAGAAGGCTAGGGTGGAATCCATCGAAGCCGTATGCTTGCTTGAGAAGCACTTTCCCTCAAGCATTATGACAACTCAAGTCCACTTGCTTGTGCACATAGTTGATGAGGTGGCTATAGCAGGTACCGTTCATAATCGATGGATGTTTTTTCTCGAGCGGTTTATGAAAACTTTAAAGGGGTTTGTAAGACAAAGAGCAAGACCAGAAGCAAGCATGGCAGAGGGATGGCTTGTGCAAGAGTCATTAGTATATATCACAGAGTTTCTTGCATCCACGGATCCTGATATGCCGCAAGCTTGGCACAACAAGGATGATGATCGCATCATTGGCGAGGTCCCCCAAGGAAAAGGGATTGAAAGAAAGATGAGCGAAGAGCAAATGGAGAAATTCAATAAGTTTTGTATCCTCAATAGCCCTGAGATGCAGAAGTGGATTGAGAGATATGAAGTGGCCAAAGCAGAAAGAATAAATGCAAGGACGAGATTCAGAGTAATGTACAGGCGATCACAACCATATCCACGAGATCTGGCTCTTCTCCCTACTCACATGTCACTTGATTGGCTACAACTAGCTATACGTAAAGCCGAACGTGATGGAGAGACAATAAACGAGTGCGAGCGGGAGTTATCATCTGGATGTATGGTGCATGTAAGTTTCTTATCTCTTGATGTAATTAAGTAATTATTTGTGGCAATATATGCTATAAAATAGGTGCATCTTCATTGTTTTAATGATGCTCTTTTACAGTACAAAAAGTACAATGCATTATGGTCATTTGGACGACATTTTCGCATAGAACGCATCGATTCAAAGAGAGTCACGTATGATTGTGGAGTCATGGCTAACTTCACACAAGATAGCCGAGCAAGTGCTTCGGATACCAATCTTCTCTCCTCACAGTTGGATTATTGTGGAACCATACGCGACATCTATGAAATTGATTTCAGACGATTTACTATTTTCATTCTTGATGTAAAATGGTTTAGAACTACTTACAACGGTCCCCATGCAACTGTGAGAAAAGATGGTAGCGGTCTCTTTGCAATAGACTCCACCAAACATTGGACCGATGAAAGTGATACTTTTGTTCTTCCCGAGCACTGTGAGCAGGTGCATACTAATGATTTAATTAGTCGAAGCTTTCGTTTTTTAAGTCCATTGATATATATATAATTGACGACATTTGGCACGTGATTTTTCATCTTCAATATAGGTGGTTTTTCATCCGGATCGTTCTGATCCAAGATGGTGGTACGTGATCCAAGTTGCACCACGAAGTAAGCAGATTTTTGAAGATCGAGATGTGGATATGGAGATGCCACTACCAAATCCGGATCCAATTGATGAATCTAGCGAAGAAGATGTAGATCACCATATGAGGCAAGAGGAAGATGCGCATAATGACATCGCACGGGAGGAGGATGGAGATCACGATATTGACGAGGAAGACAACAATCGTCAAGATCGATCACCACACTTAAGCTTAATTGAAGAAGATGATCAAATACTTTTAGGTGAACGTACGATGCTAGAGTACGATGATGATATAGGAGATCAACTCGGTATAGAGTTGGAGATAGACTTGCTTGGCGCCTTAGACTTGGCTCAAGATGAAACAGTTGATGTAAATGCTCTTATTTAATTTGATTTTTCTCATCTCCAACTTGGACATGAATATATGAGCTTCAAAGGCTTGATGTACATGCTCTCATTTTTTATTTCTCTATGAGCTCAAACATGTATGAAAATTTAAAAAATTTTGTCATTGGAAGAAAATAAATTTTAAGACTTAAAAAAAAAAAAAAACCTCTCTGTAAAACGTCGCTATAATATAGTCTCAGTGTCGCTATATAGCGACCTTTAAAAGTCGCTATATAGCGACTTTAGTAAAAGTCGCTATATAGCGACCTTTCAAAGTCGCTATATAGCGACCATTACTAACGTCGCTATATAGCGACGCTTCTTAAAAGTCACTATATAGCGACGATTTACGACACCCGATTTTTATACCGACGATTAACGCTAAGCGGGCGCTAATCGTCGGTACGTAAACGTCGCAATAGGATGCGTGTGTAGTAGTGTATTGACATTATTTAATTACTTTCAAATACCTCAGGGGCCGCTCCAGTAGTCCGGATATACTGCTCCTCAGTAATCAACCCATCATGATAGAAGTGCTTCCATGTATCTCCTCTGCGATGGTGGCGGTGGTAGGCTATCTCAACAGGAGTAGGGTATCTACCCACGATCTCAAGCTGCAAGACGACACAATTTGCGGAGGGGTTAGTACAAAGAAACAACCTCCTAATAAACTACATAAGCAATATAATTTGAGATCAATACTTACAAATTGGGCCTCCCATGATTCAACACCCCCTGCTCCAAAATGCACGCTTCCATATTGCTCCATCTGGATCCTTCATGCCTCCACGTGCTGCAGATTGGGGTCCTCCCTCGCTGACTTCATTGCTTTCTTCCACTCACGCTTGTGAGCGGTGTGGGGTGGGCCCCTTGGTGGTTGACCTCCCTCGAGCCTAGCAAGCTCCGCTAGTGCCTGCCTCTTAAGCAAAGATCTTTTATTGCCAAGTATCATAACAATCTTTGAGTTGGCCCATTTATCTGTGAACTAACGATTGGGGGGGTTAGGATACCTAGAGCGAACAACAGTGAGGGTCTCATTAGCCAACCTCTTTGGATGGTCTTAGTAGTGGATAAAGCAATCTCTGTAATTGTTAGCAATTACAGAGTGCATGAAGGCCATGATGTCCTTCCCCCGTGCATCCATCAAGATGCCTCCTATCTGAGTGATGTCATAGAAGATCGTACCATCACTCGGAGGCACGTCCAAATCATCTCAATCATCATCGTCCCCAGCACCACCCCTCCCAAAGCACTGTGCCATGCATCCCCCATCGCTCTCCCTACTACTATGCCTGCTACCGTGTCGTGTCGAGCTAGTACGTTGGCCACTCGTAGCTGGAGACTGCACGGGACTATGTGGACCACTCGTAGCTGGAGAACCGAGTCTCAACTGCATAGGAGTACGGCGATGGCTCTGCGAGACAGAAGGACCTCCTGACGGCATGGGGGAAGGGGCATAAGACGGCATGGGGGAAGGGGCATAAGACGGCATGGGAGAAAGGCCTCGGCTGTGTAGCCGGCTGGGTTGTGCTAATTCCGCTGGGGTAATCTCAGCTGGTGTGGGGTGGTTTGGAGTCTGTAGTGCCGACTCCTGGGGGGTGTTTAGAGTACCTGTCATATATCCGTATAACTCCGTAGGACTGGGAGGTTGCCCTAAAAGGTTATATAAGTCCCTAAAAATAGACTCCCGGAGATCAGGTGAGCCCGAAGAGCTTCCTGGCCACATGATGAACTGGAAAAAAGACAAAAAGATGATTACTGATGAGTTGAGAAGAAACGGGAAGGGAAGAAAAGATTACTGTCGGAGCGCATCTATAGACGCGTCTATTTTCACGTATAACAGCGTGTCTATAGACGCGGCTGTCTGTGTCTGCAAACAGTCTAAACACACCTATAGATGCGGTTTTAGACGCACTCTGAGATGCGTCTATAGACGCGCTCCGACGGACGGACTATTCTAAAAAGTAGAAAAGGACATGCGCCCGCCACAAAAACGTAACACTGATACCAAAATCATTCATTTTTTGGATACGACAAAGGAGAAATCCAAAGAGAGAAACTTTCAAAAAAGATCAATCGTAAAGAGACTTACCTTGGATAGAGGTATGGAAGCTTCTTCTCCTTCTTCAAAGTTGCTTCTCTTCCTTGTTCACCCTCTTCTCCTATAAGCTTGAAAGTAAGTGTGGGTACCTTCCTCTTAAGTGTAAGCTTGGAAGTAAGTGTGGGTGCCTTCCTCTTAAGTGTCGAAACTATGGATCTGTTAATAGCAAAGCAAGCAAGCCGCGTGAAGTATAAGCAATGTGAAGAAAAGCAAAGCGAGCCCGCTAAAAGCAGATTTGAAAACCGCGTCTATAAGCGCATTTAATAGTGCATCTAAATACGCGTGTAATTGCACGTCTAGATACATAGAGCAGATGCGGTTTTAGATGCACCTATAGACGTGCACCATAAAACAGACAGACATGGTTTTAGATGCGCCACAGAGTTTTAAAATTAAATATTTGAAGAAAAGTAAATTTTTTTGGGTTGTTTGTTTATAGGATGTCTTCATCTTCAACAAGTAGCTCCAGTGAGGATGAATCCCTCCGTATCCACCATTGCGAAATGTGGTTGAAGCAAAAAATCAAATGTATGTGTGATCGATGTCGAGGAAACATGTATCGTGCACGTAGGATTACACTCAATCACATCTCAAAGTATGGAGAATGGGATGCAACCGTAAACATGGTAAGTGTTAAAGAGTTAAGGTTGATTGAGATACCTATGGGTGTTCATATGTTTGAGTTATGATCCCGTTTTAATTTGATATAGGATGCATGCCACACCCGCATATGTTGCCCTATGCTCGCCATGAGGAGGTGAAGCGTCGACGATATGAGGTGGGATCTTCAGGAGGAACCATTATGGATGCATGGAGTGATGGTGATAGTAGCCCTCCGCCATTACCTCATGAAGCCGTGGAGGAGGAGGTGTTTGATGATATGGTGTGGGATTTATATGTCCATCAATCCGAAGGGAGGGATGATAGCATGGAGTAGGACGATCTTTTTACCGCAACATTGACTCCACTGTTTGAGGGGTGCACTTTCTCTATTCTACGTGCCTCCCTTGAGTTACTAAACTTGCAAACCCTCTATGGATGGAGCAATGCAAGTTTGAATGCATTACTCAAGTAAGCTTCAAGAGAACTTGGAGTATCAAACTTGATCATCATCATGTCTTCAGCATGTCCTTTGATCATCAGACCTTCTAATGTATTGTCCTTCATAATCTTCTTGTCATGCATCCAAGAACATATCTCCATAAAAGAATCACAAGCTAGTATAGCTAGTATATCACCATTGAGGCACATAATGTCTTCCTTGATCTTCAGATCTATGCTCATCAAATCACTACTCAAGTGAAGCACATAACGTTTCACCATTACATGCATTTTAGGCAAAGTCAAGGTAGAGAACCTATGAAGAGTATCCATCATAAGATATATTGCATAGACCATTAAGTCATCTCCATAAATGCAAATTACAATGACACCCATGAGTTCCATAACTGAGTTCTATTTCTCAAGAAGAGTCAATATACTGAAAACTTCTAGTCAAGGTCAAAGGCTCTCATGTTGGTAATCCCAAAGTCTCTTCACTGGGGTCTTCTTCACTTGATATTTGGCTCTCCTCTTTGTCTTTGTTGTCTTCACATAGTCTTCATTGGAGGATCCACAAAGCAAACACCTCAAGTGAAAGTATAGCAATCTAAAACTGAGTGGTAATGGACAATTTGACTGAGTGTAGTCAACTAAAAGTCAAACTTTGACTATCTCTTCCAAAAGACAACCAAGAGCATGAGAAGAAACTTGCAGCTCAGCTTTCACCATACATACAACAACAAAACAAAATCTGAAAGCATCATTTGGAAGCCTAAACCAAGGACTATCAACACCAGGGAGCAAAGGCGCAGCCCTTACACATGTCGCCCAGCATTGGAGGTAGAAACTTGACTGGTTTTTCAATCACCACAACTCAAAATCAAGACCAATGGCCACCAAACTTCATGGAGAGCTTAGTAATAAGGTCATCCAGCTCCTTGTGAAAGCTTTTTGCAAAAGGTTGAGGCAAAGAGTAGAATAGGCCCGAGCTTCTTTTCAGCTTGTAGAGCTTGCCATGGTGGAATGGCGACTTCTTTTCCACATCCCATCGATCAGTAAAGTCACCCTAAGTTGAAGATAATGGGGCTGAAAGATCTAGGCAAACTACTAAGTGAAATGGAAGATCAAGCTGTTGCAAACTCAAGCTTGAAGTGGGTGAGCATGGTAAGCTTGAGGAAGATGAAGAAGAACTTTGCCACATGGTACTCAAGGAGGGCTCAAGGAGGATGAACCAAGCTCTGATACCACATGAGTTGTCATAGGTGCTCCAACGTTGTATGGAGTGCTCAAAACATTACAAAGATAAAGAATCTTTGTGACAGATTTCATCTCAAAAGTAGCAACGAGATATTCCCATATTGCATCAGAAGAAGGAAGGGCAACTACATCCAACATAATAGAATCATGTAGAGCAGATAGAATATATCGATGAGCTGCTTTATCACAAGAATGCCAATCAATAGAGTCAAATTTCCATTGCTCAGAGAGAGGGCCCTCGGTCACAAGAGCATGATTCGCAGTTGCATCAATAGGTTAGGATGGACAAAGGAGATCACCAAGAACAATATCATATTGAGTCATTCAAGAATATCATCAATCAACTTGCTATTGCCGGCACACCTTTTCCAAGAAATCAATTGGTAACCTATCTTCTTGACATAGTACACGATCCATTATAAGATAATATTGTTACCATCCTTTCTAACAAAAATGAGATTGATTTTGATCAAACATGTATTTCTTTGATTGAGTACACCCAATGACGGGAGCGTCGTAAAGACCCTCATGAAACAGTCATGATAACAACAGATGATGTAGATTTAGAGACAGCTTGTGTTGCTCGCAAGCATCCTTTTTCCAAATATGGATGTGGTGGTCATCCATACAGAGGTGGTAATTCTTCTCATCAAGGATATCTTGAGAACCATTGTTCTTATTTTGATAATCATGGTCATCTAATCTCTAATTATTGGGCTCGGCAATATGAAGAGGATTATGGTGATAAGCAACCTCGCTTATCCAAAATTCTCCTTGTGAATATTGTGGTGGAAATCATCCATCCTTTTGGTGTTTCCTTGGCATGGTAACCTCTTTCAACTTTCCTTAAATGATGATATTGCCAATGTGGTTACATCCCCTCATGATTTGGATTGCACGCTATGGCATCATCTTTTTGTTCATTCGGATTTTGCCAAGATACTTGCTATCAATCGTCATGATCTTGTGGATGGTATGAATCTCCTAGCTCATCCTCACATGGGCCTCTATGAATATTGTGCTCTTGGCAAGCATCATAAAAAACCCTTTCATGTATCTACTTCAACTCATTCATATGCTTTATTGGATCTCATTTACACTTATATATATTGATCTTTTCCTCCATCTAAGTCTTTCTACAAGTAATTCATCAGTACTTTCATTGATGATTTTTCAAGATATACAACTATATATCTCTTGCGACATAAGTCAGAGGCCTTATCAGTATTCAAGCAATACAAAATTGATGCGAAACTTCATACTAGTTTTCGTATCAAGACCCTTCGTAGTGTCAGCAGTGGAGAATATATTTCTAATCTTTTTTATGATTATTGCATTTAGTGTGGTATTCATATGAACATACTGTTCCATACTCTACTCAGCAACACAGGGGGGTCACTCATCATATGTAACCCTATCACGTGAGTTCAACAGAAGGATTTTTACAATTTCCAAAATCTACAGAAATAAATATACATAAGGGACTATTTAAAATAGTTTTGAAAAAAATTTACAGATTTGTATAAAAAAGGGGTACATTTTATTAATGAAAAATTTACAGATAAGGGATTTTAGAAATAGGCCTTGAATGCACGTGATATAGAGGGTTTATACATAGTGACCCCCCCGAGCTCAGCAAAATGGTGCTACAGAGCGTAATAATCACACTTCTCTTGATGCTATGCAATGTATGCTCCTTCATTCTGGATTATCTCAGAGATTTTGGGCAGAAGCAATTCTGACACCCATCTTTGTGCAAAATCATCTTCCTACAACTACACCTTCTGGTAAGATACCAATCATAGCTTGGACAAGGTAGACTCCTTTTGTATCACATTTTTGAACTTTTGGTTGCATTACTTATATTCATGTACCAAAACAGACACGGATCCTCTTGGCTTGAAAGTCATATGCATTGGATATTCTCCTAATTCTAAAGATTATAAATTCTATGATCCCTCTTCTAAAAAGGTGATAATCAGTCATGATGCCATATTCAATGAGCAATTAATGGGAGGAAATGGTCTACCGAGGATACAGAGGATATTGAGTCCTTACTTACTGCCTTCCTTTTCAAGCAAAGTTGTCTTGCTCTTCACTCAACGCAAACATGCACGACGGTTCATGATAGCCTTGAGATAACTTTTTGAAAAAAGTCCTAGCTTGCTTCTTGTAGTACTCTAGATCCTTCTGTTCTCTCCCATCATCTAGCCCCTCCACTAAGGGTATGCTGTTAGTGGTCTATGGAGGCATTTGGAGACTCATTGCTGGAGATGTTGCGCTAGAGACAAGGCTGGCAGCTGTGAGCTGGTTGTGGAAGCTAGGCCCTTAGTTTGTTGTGACCTAGTTGTAGAATCTAGGAGTTGTTACACAGCTTTGTTGGAGTCACAACTTTGTGGGTATGCTGCCTTCGCTAGGCAAGCTTTTCTTTCTCCTCAAAAAACTAGTCTCTTGCTCACTCTTGGGAGGAGAATATCTCTCTTGCTTTCAATAGAAAACATCTCTCTCAAAAACTAATATTTATTTCATTGAGTGTGAATCAAAAACATCTCTCTAAGAACTCTATGCCTCTCACCAGGGGTCCCTCAATCTTGGATGGTGCCTCAGTGGAAGGTCTAACCATTCTCTGATACCATGTTAAAGTGAGGGATCAAGGAGGATCAAAGCACCACAAGAGAGACATAGGGTAGCAAACACTCAATCTATTCAAATGTGCATTCAACAATACATGATAGGCTTCTTATATAGAGAGAACCTTTTGAATGGTGAACACTTGTGGGATCCTCTCATCCACATTTCTCCTTGTGGATATCCTTGATCCACATCTCCACATCATGTAGTCCACGTCCCAGGATGCCTACTTTAATACATTCCTATACCATACCTTAGCCTCTAATATGTGCTCATGGCACCATATCTCAACACCTCCCCTTGGTTCCATGATCCATTGGCTACTGCAAGGTGGTCAGATGTGAGTTTACATTCCATCATAGATGTGGTAATCTACCTCTCGAAATAGGCATGGGATGGAAAGCTGCCTTTTCCCATGTCCTGCTCTCTCTCGAGTAAGCATCTATCTGCACTATGCTCGTTTGCGACATCATTCTATATATGCGAATGTTGGTATTTCACACACACTAGTGTAGTAGCCAGCAATACTTACATGTGCATTGATCATGACTCTTTGTTCAGATCAATCGGGTAATAGACACCTACCTAGGTTAGACATACCTAACATGAGTTTAGATGTAAATAACATACCTACATAAGTTCAAATAATTAAATTATGAAAATAAAGTGTTACAAACTACACATAAATTCATGGTATAGTATGCCACAAGTTTCATCTTATAACTATTGAAACAAGTGCAGTCTATAATGTTCTCTAGCATATCATTTGCAGGTTGATATGAGCTAGCAATTGCAAGCTACACAACTGTCAACTAGACTTTTAACGGGTTGTTATCAACAACTGGAAGATGCGAGCCATAACTGACCAAAGCCAAGTATTTTTCCTAATCAGTACCAATAAATTGTAATATATCATTTACTATTTCACATCCATGTGTGAGTAGTTACTAGCTAGCATATGCGGGCCACCCACTAGCACATGGTTCAAAGATATTATGTATCCATATGTGAGTAGTCACGAGTCAACATACCCGAACTCCCCACTAGCACGTAGATAATTACTTTCAAAAATATCTATCTTTTTTACTATTATTTTGTAAGCTATATAGCTAATAGTTAATAAATATACTAAAAATTATATGGTTTGTGCCTACCAAAAACATATTTTTTCACTAATTTTTAAAAACTATATAGCTAATGCCTATGAAAATATCGTTCTTTTTTATTTTTCCTTGAAAATAACTTCAAATTTCTTACAAAAAAAAGCTCTTCTCTATGAAAATAATCCTTTCAAATCACAAAAGATCAAGTATAAACTAAGACTATGCTATTAAAAGATATGGGGTTAATTTCTCTTGGGATAAGGATTGTGATCATGGGTTTGTAGAAATCAAGAGTGCTCTGGCTTCAGAACCCATTCTATGCAATCCTAATTAATCAAAGATCTTCTTTATTAATCCTAGGTTTGGTGAGCACACTCTGGCGGGTATTCTTCTCTAGCAAGGGGAGGATTGATTCATGTATACCATTCGATTTGCTTCTCGACAATTGCTCAAAACTGAACCATGCTACTCTGAGGCTGACAAGCATGCCTTGTCTTTGGTGTTATGCATTGAGAAATTTAAGCATTATATGGCTGGAAAGTCCTTCATTATAATCTCTAGCAATGGTCTTGCAAAGCAGGTTCTTCAATCACCAAATCCCATGTGCCGGCTGGCCAAATGGTTGGTAGTTTTACAAGAATATGATTTTTCTTTCAAAATTGTAAAAGGGGGTTGTTCCAACTTGAAGAATGCTTTGATTGATTTAGAGGAGTGCCTCGATATAGCCCTTGTAGCGACCATAGAAGTTGGGGATCCATGGTATGGTGGTATCTACAGATTTCTGACTGCTTTCTCCTTTCCTCCAAAAAGTACTAGCTATGAGAGAAATAAGATCCGTAGAGATACCATCAAGGCATGGATGGGGTACTAAGATTGGCCATTGATGCAAATCAAGTACCTAAGGTATTGAAGCATTATCATGATGGATTTTGTGGAGGCCACTATGCCGGTGACTATATAGCTAAGAAGATTTTATATGCTAGGTACTATTGGCCAACCTTGTTCAAGGATGTCACTATGTATTGCAAAACTTGTAAACCATGCCAGTTATTTGGTAGGAAGGATTTGTGTCCTGGACAACATCATCCAGTGATGTCCATCCATCTGTTTTAGAAGTGGGGAATAGATTTTGTTAGGCCCCTGCCCATGACTGCTCACAAAAAGAAGTATCTTCTGGTAGCCACTCAATATGTCACTAAGCGGGCTGAAGCTATCACCCTCCCTGCTGCAAATGGTAAGGCAGTTTCAAATTTCATATTTGAACGTATTTGCACAAGGTTTAGGACACCCATGGAGATAGTATCTAACCATGGGAGTCCATTCTTAAATGAAGCAGTGGAGTTGCTCATGGATTGCATGGGTATTGATCATCGCACTTCTAGTATCTATTATCCAGCATCCATGGGACAAATAGAGCGGACCAATGACCTCCTTTGTAAAACCATGGGAAAAATGCCCACAGGGATTAGGAGCCAGTGGGATCAGAAGGTCACTGAAGCTATGTGGGCTTACAACATCAACCATAAAACATCTACAGGTCACACTCCTTTTGAGTTGGTGTATGGTACTGAGGCAATTTTACCACTAGAGATAGAGATTCCAGCCTTGAGATTGGCACAAGAACAGAGGATGATAGAAGATGAACATATAGAGGCTAGGTTGGTACAACTTGAGAAGTTAGATGAAACCCGACGCCTTGCACTACATCAAACAGAGATCCAAAAGAATCGACAAAAGGCCCGCTTGGATGCTAAGATTCATAAGGGATGGGAAAGACACTTCGTTGAGGGGGATCAATACAAGGCATAGGCCCTTTTTTGATGAAAATACAGACGCTTTTTACATTAAATTTTTTTTTTTCATGAGCACAAACGTGGTTATTAAAATCCTTAAAAGCGTCGGAAAAGAACTGTCACTATAAAGCGTTGCTATATAGCGACGAGAATAAACGTCGCTATATAGCGACACTGATAATCGTCGCTATATAGCGACACTGGTAAACATCGCTATATTGCGATGATTAACAGACCTAAAAAAAAAGGATTAGTGGGGCTAAACGGGGCTTGCTATGGCCTTGTTTAGCCCCACTAATCCTTTTTTTTTTTTTGTAATTACAAAAAAAAATTTCCCTTGCAAAAAGGGTGATACAAAATCGCTCAAATGAAATGATCGAGCAACAAAAGCATATACACGTCGAACATATACAACATTGTTTGTTACAAAATTACCCTTTCCAAAGGGTGATACAAAATTGCTCAAATGAGCAGATATACAAAATGACATACATGGTGAAGAAAATGCAAACTGCTACTACTACTACTACTACTACTACTCATCCGAATCATCCTCATCCTCGTCTTCATCTTGTTTGCTTGATCCTTGGTCCTCATGAGCTGTGCCTTCTTCTTGATCCTCATCACATGCATTTGATCCTTGGCCCTGGTGATCGCTCACCTCTGGTGATGGGACGCTTGAGCTTTGACCCTAAGAGTGAACCATATAAATTGAAAATTAGATTGGAACTTAAAGAATAAAACAATTAAAAAAGTGAGATTATAAGTAGGAGTAGACTTATACCGTGCGAGCAGCCACCTCAGCCCAATCGACCGTCACTCCCATTGCCTCTTGCTCAATAAACCACGGCTTTGTTCCTATGCGAAATGCGCATCGCGTCTCTGCATCTATAGGAAGACGATCCATCACAGCTTGCTATGGATCCAATTTATGAGAGTTAGAGTTAGTTAAAGTGCATGTAATATGAAGTAAAACAAATAGAACAATACATTAAATGAGAAGAAGTAGACTTACCATGGTTGCCTCGAACGCCAACCATCCGCCTGCACCAAAGTGCGAAGTACCTACGATATCCAGCCGTCTCTTCGCAGCCCTCCTCTGACCCTCGAACATTTCGGGATGGTCCCTATTCTGCTTCTTGAAGAACTTCCAATCAGCTTTGTCTACCTAGCTGGGTTTAGCCAACCCCTTTGTGATGGAAGTACACAAGGTTGATCTACGATGCTTCAAGACCAAACCCATGCGCTCTCACATATAATCCTCATTAAACTCCCAATTTGGTAGGTTAGGGTATTTTTGTTTTAATTCATTGATGACCGCCTGCTTCTTTTGGTCATCTTGATACCACCAATCGGTAGTAATGCCGCTCTTGAAGTGATGGCTCATCAACTGCCTCATGGTGGCCATCACTGCTTTGCCCTTTCTATCTTCTATTATCTCTCCGACAGCCGTGATTTGATAGGAGAGATCCTGTGATGAGTAAGGAGGATTGATGGTAGCAGAGTCAGGAGTGAAAGCTGTGTGAGCGCTTCCGAAGCGAGGAGTAACAGTGGGAGTAGGAGAGGGCAAGGGACCTAACTGATACTGTGTCTCCAGACCAAGTGGAGACCTGAAGGAATGTGAGTGTGCTGACTCATCTACATCTCCCGAGTCAACACAACATAAGCTGCCCTTCCTACTCTTCCTTCCCTTACGAGAGGCACACGTAGGTGATGACCCCTCAGTCGAAGGGGCACGAGGGGACGGTTAGACAGTATGCCCAGCCATCGGTGTAGGGGAGGGAATTGCTGAGGTCCTATGAGATAGCAGAGAGAAGAATCTCGCTACCTCCTCATTGCTCATCTATGCTACAAACTCGTCGGGACTCTCGACAAAGCCATGCACGACTAGCAAAGGAGTTCCCTGAGGGGTAGTCACAGTGCTACGTCTAAGAGGAGTCGGACCAGGGGTAGTTGCAGTGCTAGGTCCGAGAGGAGTCGAACCAGGGGTAGTCCTTGGGGTAGTCGCCTGAGAGGAATCAAAGTCCTCTGCTTTTCTTCCATCTTCTATTTACTCCAACTTACATGCAAAAACGGGTATCGCTATGGGCTGCAAGCGGGAATGAATTTTGCATTCAGAGGGAGTGGTGTTTTCTACACTTGGTGTCCTCAATGGACCATCATATTAGGCAATTGGAAGCTCTAATCTAGGATGGAATCTATTCTCATAATCTGGGATTTGCACTTCTGCTTTATGTTCTCTCAGGAAACGATTACTCAGCCTACATGGCGGGCCAAAATCCCACTACCTCGGTGATGCAATCACAAAACATTTGCAGCTCTTTGCATTATTCTTTATAGGAGATACCACTCCTTATAGTACTAACTACATCTCTTTGCATTATTCTTTATAAGAGATACCACTCCTTACTATTATTCTGATTGTAACGACTCTCTAGGGTCTACTGGCACTTTGCCCAAAAGTGATAGCACAGATGAATATAGATCTACAGCATTTGTATAACATTGGATTTTGAAAGTTTGCAATTTAATTGCTAGATCCAGTGGGATGTGTTCCCACTATCACCTCCTTGCAAAACTATGGTGGCTATTCAAGTAAATTCAATATTTTTGCATATTATCATAACTTACTCCTTAGAGGCAACACTACACTTTTGAGCCAGTGCCTACCAGACATGCAAGTTGCACTCATCGACCAGCTCAGCGCCTTCTTGAGAGTAATGAGCTCGGCTAGTTCTTACGGTAAGTCTTCGATATAGATGGAAGCAGTTGTTAGCTTGCACAGATTCACATTGATTATTAGATGATGAGCGGTCTATATAGAGAATGATTCTCTATATAGACCGCTCATCATCTAATAATCAATGTGAATCTGTGCAAGCTAACAACTGCTTCCATCTATATCGAAGACTTACCGTAAGAACTAGCCGAGCTCATTACTCCCTAGAAGGCACTGAACTGGTCGATGAGCGCAATTTGCATGTCTGGTAGGCACTGGCTCAAAAGGGTAGTGTTGCCTCTAAGGAGTAAGTTATGATAATATGCAAAAATATTGAATTTACTTGAATAGCCACCATAGTTTTGCAAGGAGGTGATAGCGGGAACACATCCCACCGGCTCTAGCAATTAAACTGCAAACTTTCAAAATCCAATGTTATACAAATGCTGCAGATCTATGTTCATCTGTGCTATCACTTTTGGGCAAAGTGCCAGCAGACCCTACAGAGTCGTTAGAATCAGAATAATAGCAAGGAGTGGTATCTCTTATAAAGAATAATGCAAAGAGATGTAGTTAATACTATAAGGAGTGGTATCTCCTATAAAGAATAATGCAAGGAGCTGCAAATGTTTTGTGATTGTGTCACTGAGGTAGTGGGATTTTGGCCCGCCATGTAGGCTGAGTAATCGTTTCCCAAGAGAACGTAAAGCAGAAGTGCGCCAGATCCCAGATTATGAGAATAGATTCCATCCTAGATTAGAGCTTCCAATTGGCTAATATGATACCAGATAATGGTCCATTGAGGACACCAAGTGTAGAAAACACCACTCCCTCTGAACACGAAATTCATTCCCACTTGCAGCCCATAGCGATAACCGTTTTTGTGTGCAAGTTGGAGTAAATAGAAGATGGAAGAAAAGAAGATTAACATTGTCTTGAATAAGAATAGGACGAGCAAGAAGAGCAAGGAGGCATCCATGATGTTGCTAGAATATGTAGGTGGGAAGAAGTGGAGCACTGTGAATGTTGTCAATGCAAGGAGAAGGAAGAGTGTATGCATAAGAGAAAAAGAGAGGAGGCATATGCTTATGCTTATGCATGAGCATATGAGCATATGCTCATGCATAAGCATAAGCAGGCAAATGCATATGCTTATGAAAAGAAGAGAAAAAGAGAGGAAAAAAGAGAGGGGAAAAGAGATTGAAAGAGGGGAAAAAGAAGAGAAGAAAGAGGGGAAAAGAAGAGAAAAAGAGGGGAAAAGAGAAGCAAAAAGAGATATGAAAATAACAAAAGAGAGGAAAAAAGAGAGGGGGAAAGAGATTGAAAGAGACGACAAAGAAAAGGGGAAAAGAGGATAAGCATAAGAGAAGGAAAAGCGTATGCACAAGAGAAAAAGAGAGAAAGCATATGCTTATGCTTATGCATGAGCATATGAGCATATGCTCATGCATAAGCATAAGCACAGGAAGATGCATATGCTTATGAAAAGAAGAGAAAAAGAGAGGAAAAGAGCGAGGGAAAAAGAAGAGAAGGAAGAGGGGAAAAGAAATTGAAAGAGGGGAAAAAGAAGAGGGGAAAAGAGCATAAGCATAAGAGAAGGAAAAACATATATGCATAAGAGAAAAAGAGAGAAAGCATATGCTTATGCTTATGCATGAGCATATGAGCGAAAGAGGGGGGAAATAGGGAGGAAAAGAGGAAAACAAGGGAAGAAGAGGGAATAAGAGAAGAGAGGCGAAGAGAGGGTTCCTACGCCCATCACTGCAGCTAGTGCCTTAAGCGCTTAAGGCACTAGTTGCAGACCAATGCAAATAATGAAAATAACAAAATGAAAAAAGAGGAAGCACTTTTTTACCTGGAAAAGTCCTGCTCGGTGTTTCATGGACTGGCCCTACAAAAGAGAGAAAACATACCATTTTTCAGATAACTACTTAAGTAGAGGAAGGAGGAGTTTGGAGAAGCAACTTTTCAAAGGGATTGGAAGCGTGTTGCACGTGTCATCGGTAAGTCAATGCTATTTGAGTTTGTGATTAATATTGCATACGTACATGACACGAAACCTTGAGATAAGATCTTATATTTACATGAAATCTTGAGACAAGATGAGGAGGGTGGTGAGGGTGTGCATATACCTTCACACTTTGAGAAAGACTATAGTCTCTCGGATGTGCTAGATGATGTGATGAGGGTATGGTGGACATGATGGATTCTATTTTTAGAGGCACTACATCACATGTACACGTGATGTCTGAGTCTGAGATCAATATGCGAGAGTTGCAATCACCACATTTGTATGAGGGTACTAGGATGTCTAAACTATGGACCGATCGGATACAAGTGTCCCGGCCTTAATGATGTTAGCTCCCGCATGGATTTGACTCATTATTTGGATATTGTTTGTTTTGAGAATCATCATGTATGTTTGAGAATCATCATTATTTGAAGCCTATGTATGTTTGAATTGTGATAGGTTCCTCCAAAAGATGTTGCCTGCACCAAATACCATGCCTACATCAAGAGATGAAGCAAAGAAGATGCTAACAATGGTGGATATGGATTATGATACCATCCATGCTTGCTGTAATGATTGTATTCTCTTTCCCCATGAGCATGGAGATTTGGCTAGTTGTCCAGAGTGTGCAGAACAATGATATATAGATGACTTGCAGGCTAAGCAGATACCAATAAAGGTCTTGAGACACTCTTCCATCATTGCAAGAAAACAACACATGTTCCGATGCAAATCCATAGTGGACTTGATGACTTGGCATGCATCTCATCAGTCCACTGATGACACATTGAGGATTCCCATAGATTGTGCAACTTGGAACCACATAGACAATTGGTGGTCGAGGGAGCCACCTAACTTACATCTTGGGCTCGCCATGGATGGCGTGAACCCTTTCGAGTTATGCTCGACATCTTGGTCAGCATGGCCCATAGTAGGGAAAGTAACCTAAATTTGCTTATTGTGTAATGTAAATGCTTGAGAAAGAATGTAGATTTAAGGAAAAGGGGGGACATAATGGAATTTTGGTGGTATCTTATAAGCTTAAATAGGGGTGTTTTATCATCCTACGTGGATCTTAAATAGGGGGTTTTCTTGAAGTTCATGCACGCAGGTGACGTCCCCCTTTAATGAAGAGTGAATCCCCCGGGCAAAGTTCTCTAGCGTGAGTTTGCAAACTTGCAAAGATGGCCCCCTTCGAATGATACTATGATGGTGTCCACGAATAATGACTATTCAGGTTCCAGAATCAACATGCATAATAAGCGGCACTAGTTGCTCTCCAAATTTATCCTTGCCAAATGTGATATTGACCTTTTACTACATATGTGTATTTTGCCAATACCACTCTGTGAGACAGGTAGGCCTTATGGAAAAAGTGATGAGAAATTGCATAACGTCTTCATTAGTGCAACATGGTCCCATGTTTTGAACATAAGAATTGGATAATATATTAGCTAGACCTTATGTATTGACATAAAATCTAGTACTCACAATCTCTCGAATGACTCACCTTGATGAATAAATTAAACAATATCATGCTTTACTGAGTGATATCCATGAACATTGAAAACATGGGTATATATTGAAGGTTATGAATACCATTTAGCTTCCAATTTCCACCTTCACCCATCCAACACGATTTGTTTCTCATCCATATCTAGAAACAAAAATATACTTCCTTCAACTCTCTTTAACTACATCTAAGTGGCCTTTCCACTTTTGCAATATCCTCCATTCGAATGCGCTACCCATATTGTTTATTTGAGAAAATGAGAAATAATAAAAGTACACATCCATATCACCTAAAGTTCTACCTACTGATCATGGGAGTATAGGAAACAATAGATACAAAAAATACTCCATCATATGAAGAAAATACCTCAAGGGTTGCCATCAACCTTGGAATGTTCACAAGGTTTCTTTTCACTCCACAAATCATGCCACTAGACCCTAGATCTTCGCCACAATCCTTGTACTAGATTAGATTATATATTACAGTTCTATCTTCACCGACAGTTCAGATTACAGTTGATTCAAATAGTGATTTTCATAGAGACTTTGAGTACATTTTTTGTACCATGTCTATTACAGCTATATATAGCTTGCCCTAACTCAGCCTAGTCCTCAACTATATATATGCCTACGATCTATGAATAGAATCACTTTCTGGGGAGCAAATCTTGTGTCGTTCTCTCTCCTCTTTCTCTTCCTCTCAACATGGTATCATAGCCTCGCTATGCTCTAGCATGACTATGAGGAGAAAGCGATATGTTTTTCATCAATCTGGCAACGCGATCATTCACAAAACATTCTTTCTGATCATTTCGACTACTTGATCGCTAGGTTTTGAGTTGATATGCAAAAGTTATTAAAGATGCATCGCAAATCAGTGTTGTGGTCATGATTGATATTAATAAACTGATTTCACGTAAGAAAAGTTATGGTTATTTCTTTTTGCTAGTTGCTATTAATAAACTGGTAGAAGAGTGTTTGGAAAGGAAGATGAACACCCATAACCAAAGAGGACTTGATTTCATACTTTTATAGAATCAACAATATTTGAATCAAAAGCAAAAGCAATGAAAAAATAGACTTAATGGTAAGAAGCTTCCTGATAGAGTGTTGCCCTAGTTTATCACACCATCTTGCACTCAGTATTTGTGTTTCCTTGGATTTAACACACTAGCATATCATGCTTTTATGTTCCCACATAAAGAAATAAGATGCTCAATCACATAAAGCAAACTTCTTTAGCTATAGGACTCCACAAAAATTTAGATGAAGAGGAGACCCAACATCCATTGGTCATGTCCATAAAACCAATAGCACAGGATCATTGCTGTAAGCATAGTCAATCTTTAGGGATCAAGATATTATCCAATTGATGTGAAGTAGAGTCTCAATCTTGTCATTAAGGGTAAGGCAGCCCAATCTACCTGCTTTTGCATAGATAATTATATACGTTCAATAGACTAGAAAGTTGATTGAGAAAATCATTTGGACAAAGGTTATCTTCCATATGAAAGCAATTTTTTATTTCTATTAGGTCATCAGTGAAAACAAGAGTTTAGCGCTTCAGAACTTGTGGTTTCATGCTGCTTTTGCAAAAGTAAAAGCCAATGATGCTTCATATGTATTAAGCTAGTTTTTATTTAGTGCATCCTTTACTGACCAGCTTCTTATTTAGTTCATCGCTTGCTGAGTCTTTGTGTAAGTGCTTTGCTACTCAACATTCACAGAACGTCCTTCAACCAAAGAGCTCTGTCAATATCTATACTCAGGTGCCTCACAAAACTTGATTGTTTTTTAGCAATCACTATGACATACATCTATGTGTTGGAGCTCTTCTTTGCGTGTTGGTATGGAGATAAACCAACTTTCTTTAATTTTGTACATGATTGGGAACCATGATATCATGGTAGCAATGATAATACATGTATTATTATGTTTTGCTAACAAGTTTATCTGTAGCTTCAAGTTTCCATGAATCTCGATTTAAGAGACTTGGCAAATATTCTATATCAAGCTTTACTTTCAGCATGAGCTGATTGATTCAAAGGAGCTCTTAAAATATTTTGTGTTGTTTTGAAGCCTGGATTTTCCTAGTAGAATCGATCCTTACTAATTGCCAAATAGTTAAAGGATGATTTATCATTAGTAATTTCCCAATATATTAGGGATGATTACCCAAGCTTAAACCTAGTTTCCTTCTAAAGAACTTGCTTGTCCCAAAGTGTCTAGTCAACTTCAAGCTTTGGTCACCAACCATGTCACTAGTCAATCTTTAATGTCCAACTCCAATAGTTGACTAGTAGGTTTATGTTTGTGTATTAATTCGATAAGTCGAGCGAGTCTTATACAAAATGTCTTATTAATTTGATAAGTCGAGCGAGTCTTGTGCCTCATTAAACGTTTTTTAAATTTAAAATTTTCACATTTTAAATGTCGTAATTAAAAAAAAATTAATAATTTACAAATGCATTTCAAATTTATAAATACTTAAAAATTATTCCTATGAACGTTTTTTATTTAATAGAAAGAGCTCTATTTAACAAAAAAAAATCTCATTTCACATTTTAAATAAAAAATGTCATAATTTACAAATTTCAAAAAAACATTAAAATGCATTATAAATTTTGAAATTTTTTATAATTTTCCTTATAAACTAAAATTTAATTAAATTCTACCAAAAAGAAAATGCTACATTAAAAAAACAGAAATATAGAACTCCTAATTCAAAAATTTTAAAAAAATTTACAAATGCATTCCAAAATTATAATATTTTATAATTATTAATATGAACGTTTTTTTAAAATACAATTCCATATAAAAAAGCTCTATTTTGAAAATACAATTTCATTTTCACATTTTAAATAAAAAATGTCATAATTCATAAATTTCAAAAAAACATTATATTGCATTTCAAATTTAGAAAATTTTTATTATTTCTCTTTTAACCTAAAATTTTTTATTATTTCTCTTTTAAATTCTACCTCATAAAGAAAACAGAAATATTTAACATTTTCACATTTTTAATAAAAAAAGCCTCATTAAACGATTTTTAAATTTAAAAATTTCACATTTTAAATTATAAATGTCGTAATTTAAAAATTAAAAAATAAAATTTATTAATGCATTTGAAATTTATAAATATTTTATAATTATTAATATGAACTTTTTTATTTACTAAAAAAGGCTCTATTTAAAAAAAATAATTAATTTTCACATTTTAAATAAAAAATCTCGTAATTTATAAATTTAAGAAAAACTAAATTTATAATGCATTTTATAATTTTTCTTATAAACTAAAATTTCAAATTACGTTTTTTAAAATTAAAATTTTCACATTTTAAATTATAAATGTCGTAATTTAATAATTAAAAAAAAAATTTACAACTACATTTCAAATTTATAAATATTTTATAATTAACTACAATCAACGTTTTTTTATTTACTAAAAAAAGCTCTATTTAAAAAAAAAAATTTAATTTTCACATTTTAAATATAAAATCTCGTAATTTATAAATTTAAGAAAAACTAAATTTATAATGCATTTTATAATTTTTCTTATAAACTAAAATTTTAAATTACGTTTTTTAAAATTAAAATTTTCACATTTTAAATTATAAATGTCGTTATTTAAAAATTTAAAAAAAAAAATTTCAACTACATTTCAAATTTATAAATATTTTATAATTATTAATATCAACGTTTTTTTATTTACTAAAAAAAGCTCTATTTAAAAAAAAAATTTAATTTTCACATTTTAAATAAAAAATCCCGTAATTCATAAATTTCAGAAAAACATTAAAATTTCAGAAAAACATTAAAATGCATTTTATAATTTTTCTTTTAAACTAAAATTAAATCAAATTCTACATAAAAGAAAATGCTACATACAAGAAAATGCTACACAAAAGAAAATGCCAACCTGGACTCTCCCGCTCCTGCTCCGTCCATCTCCGTCGAACTCCGTTCGTCGCTCTCCGTCGCTCGCGCTCTTCCGTCGAAGTCCGGCAAATCCGAAATCGGTGAATGAGGCAGAGCTCGATCGAGGTATGCGGAATGAGGGGGGTCGCTCTCCTTTTATAATAAAAATTAGGGTTTACCTACCTCGATCGAGGTATTCTTTCCATGCGCATACATCACGGTACATATACCTCGATCGAGGTATTGGCATGCCACGATACCTCGATCGAGGTATTCTTGACATAACCATGCATCTCGTTGGCATGCCACAATACCTCGATCGAGGTATTCTTTCCATGCGCATACATCCCGGCACATATACCTCGATCGAGGTATGGCCATGCCACGATACCTCGATCGAGGTATTGTGACATGCCCATACATCTCGGTACATCCACGTCGATGGAGGTTTTGACATGCCACGATACCTCGATCGTGGTGTGTTGGTGGAAACGGGATGCCAAGTCATGTGTCCACGATACCTCGATCGAGGTATGTCATCCGCCTTGTTGGCCGCCCTTTCGGATGGCACATACCTCGATCGAGGTATGCTGGACATGCCACGTGACCTCGATCGAGGTTGAGCTGGATGGCCACAATACCTCGACGAGGTAGATGTGGCATGTGTAGCTGGCCTGCCAGCAAACCTCGATCGAGGTACAGGCTCGGTTCGGCAAAAAAGCTACGTACCTCGATCGAGGTATGGGCTAGGCTCGGTTGTGCTCGTGTGTGATTTTCATTGGAGCTTATACCTCGATCGAGGTATAGGAGACCGAAGCAAAACCTTTGTATTTTCACTCGAGCGAGTGTCACACTCACCCGAAAGTGGTCCGGAAGTGGACACCCTTAGCTTGCTACCTCCCTGCAATCGCCTGTACATTACTCTGAATCTCTTCCTTGCAACTATTCTTTCTGCTTTGGCTGCTTCATATCTCTCAATCCACTTTTGCATCTCCTTGCTATTGTGGTTACAAGACTTATTGAATTTCTCCATTTTCTCTTTGCTCATCTTTCTTTTAATCCATTTTCCTTGGGGAACCTTGCCAACGATGTGATCATCATCCTTGTTATGCCAAGCGTACAGCATATCGGGATCCATGGATGTAAGAAGCTCCGTGATTTATACTAATGACTCTTGCACAAGCCATCCCTCTGCCATGCTTGCTTCTGGTGGTCTTGCTCTTTGCCTTACAAATCCCTTCAAAGTTTTCATAAACTGCTCGAGAAAAAACATCCACCGACCATGAATGGCTGTAATGGCCACCTCATCAGCTATGTGCACAAGCAAGTGCACTTGAGTTGTCATAATGCTCGAGGGAAAGTGCTTCTCAAGCAAGCATACGGCTTCAATGGAATCCCCCCTAGCCTTCTCGATGCTTGATATGGAGATCTCTTTTTGAGATATCCACATATTTCACATGCCCATGTAAGATATATTCAGAATCAGTCTACAAATTGTTCAACTTAAATTGAAGAAAATGCAATCAATGTGATTTAATAGTAAGCATACCTCACAATACCACTGATCTTGAATATAGCATTTCTAAAATCTTCTTGTACGCACCCTTTCACTGTAATTGGGGGGATGAACTATCAAAGCAACAAAGAAGTCATGTCAATAATATAACATAATCATAATTACACTAATGCATCACGATTATCGGTACACTAATCCTACAGCTTAGAATACCTATAAGACCTTGTGCCAATCATGGAACTTGAGCCCGCTAAGCTTATTGTCCTTTGAAAATGCTCCTTTCAAGCAATGCATGTACCCTATGGGTGTTTGAAAATAGTAGTCCCCACATTCTTGAAGATATGCATGGGATCCAAGAGACGATTGATTTGCAACTGACCCCAATAAGGAAGCTCGTGAAAGATGAATAGCCTCTTTATACCACGAGGAGGCTCCTCTCCATTCGCCCTCTAAGCCTGAATCTAGTCACTTGACTTCAAATATGGTGGTGGTGGATTAAGTTGACCTCCACGTGCGAGATGGTCTAGCGGAAGGTAGCGAGCATGACCTTCATAAACATTTTTCCTCATATGTTTGGAGTATCGTGCAAGTATTTAAACCCGGTCCACAAATAGGATAAGCATGGTACCCACTTGTAAAACAAGTCCTGCACGCGTGCATGAATGTGTTGGTATAAGACATGCATGTAAAAGAGAGTCATAAAAGCGTAATCCTATATTATACATGTAAAGACACAACCATGTACCTGCACACTCTCCATATCCTAGGTAGTCATGCATGGTCCACATCAAGATTCCCCTGACCAAAATGTCATTGGTATGCCTAGGAGCTCTAGAAATATCAAAGACCCACACTCCTCTCCATAAGATTTGTAACTCCTCTATCAAAGGTGCCATGTACATGTCCGTATTTCTAGCCTTGTACTTCCCTGGCACAAATAGTGCAAGCATGAAGTGTCCCTTCTTTATTCTTAGCCATGGTGGGATATTGTAATTCACCAAGACTATGGGTCATGTTGACCAAGATGTCGAGCGTAACTCGAAAGGGTTCACGCCATCCATGGCGAGCCCAAGATGTAAGTTAGGTGGCTCCCTCGACCACCAATTGTCTATGTGGTTCCAAGTTGCACAATCTATGGGAATCCTCAATGTGTCATCAGTGGACTGATGAGATGCATGCCAAGTCATCAAGTCCGCTATGGATTTGCATCGGAACATGTGCTGTTTTCTTGCAATGATGGAAGAGTGTCTCAAGATCTTTATTGGTATCTACTCAGCTTGCAAGTCATCTATATATCATTGTTCCGCACACTCTGGAAACTAGCCAAATCTCCATGCTCATGGCGAAAGAGAATACAATCATTATGGCAAGCATGGATGGTATCATAATCCATATCCACCATTGTTAGCATCTTCTTTGCTTCATCTCTTGATGCGGGCATGGTATTTGCTGCAGGCAACATCTTCTGGAGCAACCTATCACAATTCAAACATAGATAGGCTTCAAATAATGATGATTCTCAAACATAAATGATGATTCTCAAAACAAACAATATCCAAATAATGAGTCAAATCTATGTGGGAGCTAACATCATTAAGGCTGGGATGCATGTATCTGACCGGTCCGTAGTTTAGACATCCTAGTACCCTCATACAAATGTGGTGATTGCAACTCTCGCATATTGATCTCAGACTCAGACATCACGTGTACATGTGATGTAGTGCCTCTTAAAATAGAATCCATCATGTCCACCATACCCTCATCACATCATCTGGCACATCCGAGAGACTATAGTCTTTCTCAAAGTGTGAAGGTATATGGACACCCTCACCACCCTCCTCATCTTGTCTCAAGATTTCATGTAAATATAAGATCTTATCTCAAGGTTTCGTGTCATGTACGTATGCAATATTAATCACAAACTCAAATAGCATTGACTTACCGATGACACGTGCAACACCAACAGTGGGTACTGGTTCGAGCTCCTCCCCATACATCCGCAAGTGGCACACGAAAATATGGCATTGATGTTGTACTTCTTGCTTGCAATGAGTTCAATGACAATACAACCTCTTCGTAAGCCACTCTGCGCTTCCAATCCCTTTGAAAAGTTGCTTCTCCAAACTCCTCCTTCCTCTACTTAAGTAGTTATCTAAAAAATGATATGTTTTCTCTCTTTTGTAGGGCCAATCCATGAAACACCGAGCAGGACTTTTCCAGGTAAAAAAGTGCTTCCTCTTTTTTCGTTTTGCTAATTTCGTTATTTTCATTGGCCTGCAGCTAGTGCCTTAAGCGCTTAAGGCACTAGTTGCAGTGATGGGCATAGGAACCCTCTCTTCCCCTCTCTTATCTTATTCCCTCTTCTTCCCCTGTTTTCCTCTTTTCCTCCCTATTTCCCCCCTCTTTCCCTCATATGCTCATGCATAAGCATAAGCATATGCTTTCTCTCTTTTTCTCTTATGCATATGTTTTTCCTTCTCTTATGCCTATGCTCTTTTTCCCTCTTTCAATTTCTTTTCCCCTCTTCCTTCTCTTCTTTTTCCCTCGCTTTTTTCCTCTCTTTTTCTCTTCTTTTCATAAGCATATGCATTTTCCTGTGCTTATGCTTATGCT
Source organism: Dipteris shenzhenensis (assembly GCF_047967505.1). Taxonomy (NCBI): domain Eukaryota; kingdom Viridiplantae; phylum Streptophyta; class Polypodiopsida; order Gleicheniales; family Dipteridaceae; genus Dipteris; species Dipteris shenzhenensis. The sequence continues at coordinate 20,269,322 of NC_141607.1, forward strand.
TATGCTTATGCTTATGCATGAGCATATGCTCATATGCTCATGCATAAGCATAAGCATATGCTTTCTCTCTTTTTCTCTTGTGCATACGCTTTTCCTTCTCTTATGCTTATCCTCTTTTCCCCTTTTCTTTTTCCTCTCTTTCAATCTCTTTTCCCCTCTCTTTTTTCCTCTCTTTTGTTATTTTCATATCTCTTTTTTCCTTCTCTTTTCCCCTCTTTTCCTCTTCTTTTCCCCTCTTTCTTCTCTTCTTTTTCCCCTCTTTCAATCTCTTTTCCCCTCTCTTTTTTCCTCTCTTTTTCTCTTCTTTTCATAAGCATATGCATTTGCCTATGCTTATGCTTTTGCATGAGCATATGCTCATATGCTCATGCATAAGCATAAGCATATGCCTCCTCTCTTTTTCTCTTATGCATACACTCTTCCTTCTCTTATGCTTATGCTCTTTTCCCCTCTTCTTTTTCCCCTCTTCCTTCTCTTCTTTTCCCCTCTCTTGTTTCCTCTCTTTTCTTATTTTCAGATCTCTTTTTCCTTCTCTTTTCCCCTCTCTTTTTCTCTCCTTTTCAAAAGCATATGCATTTGCTTGTGCTTATGCTTATGCATGAGCATATGCATTTTCCTATGCTTATGCTTATGCATGAGCATATGCTTTTTCCTATGCTTATGCTTATGCTTATGCATGAGCATATGCATTTGCCTATGTTTATGCTTATGCATGAGCATATGCTCATATGCTCATGCATAAGCATATGAATATGATTTCTCTCTTTTTCTCTTATGCATGTGCTTTTCCTTCTCTTATGCTTCTCCTTCTCTTTTCCTTCTCTTATGCTCATGTGTAAGCATATGCATATGCTTTCTCTCTTTTTCTCTTATGCATATGCTTTCCCCCTCTTCCTTCTCTTCTTTTTCCCTCTTCTTTTTCATCTCTTTCAATCTCTTTTCCCTCTTCCTTCTCTTATTTTCCCCTCTCTTATTTCCTCTCTTTTCCTCTTCTTTTCTCTTCTCTCTTTTTCTCTTTTTTCGTCTCTTTTCTTCCTTTCCTCTCTCTTTTTTCCTCTCTTTTCTTATTTTCATATCTATTTTTTCCTTCTCTTTTCCCCTCTTTCTTTCTCTTTTTCCTCTACTTTTCATAATCATATGCATTTGCCTATGCTTATGCTTATGCATGAGCATATAAGCATATGCTCATGTATAAGCATAAGCATATGCTTTCTCTCGACTTTCCCTCAAATGCTTTCCCTCATATGCATTTGCCTATGATTATGCTTAATTCCTTCTCCTTAGTTGTATTCGGTTCTTTTTTCACATGCTCCTTAGCTATATTTGGTTCTTTTTTTTTTCAAACAGATTCTAAATGGAACAACCACACCCTCACCCATGGGTGTCCTCCCTAAACCCCAACCCGATTCCCCATGTTACAGGGATTATAGACATAGCTTCTCTGCTAGCTCATGTAAAAGAGAAGATTGCACAAGAGAGCGACTGGGTGAAGTAAAATGTTGGGATGTGCTTGGGTGGGGTCCAAGCCGAAGGGTAGTGGAATAGGGGAGAAACTGCCACGATCGGTGGAGCCTCAAATATGATTGTGTAAAGGACATAATGGATTGTGTGGAGGCCTTCGTGGATTGCATATTAGAGCATGACCGCATATTAGAAGAAGTGGAGGATGAGGTCCCCAGTGACCTGCCTAGTGGCACCGAGGAGGAAAGTACCTCGGACAGTAATGCAAAGCTGTAGACCTCCTCCACCATTTTGGGATTTTTGGGGAATGTCTCTTTTGGAGACAAATTTTGCTTAAGCATACTTTTGGAGACATATATTTTTTATATACATACTTTTGGAGACATACTTTTTGGCCATATGTTTTATATATGCAAATCTTCTTGGATTCCACTTGTCTTTCATAAATATTTATCATTTCAAAACTGGCTTTTCATAATTATCTTAAGTAAATCATTGTCCTTTCATATTTATCCTTTATGCGTTGATGTCATTTCATAATTTTCACAAGTGACTAATTGCCTTTTCATAATTTCTTGAGTTTGAATTTCATAATTGTCTTAAGTAATCAATTGTCTATTTGCTTCTTACCCGCTCTTGTTTTTTGTCTTTGTATTTGTGTCTACGTTTGTCCAATCTCCCCAAATTAGACATGGAATCATGTCGCACATCTGACGAGTACCAAAACCCTCGTAGGACGAGACATCATGATCTCTACTCTCCAGATGACTTTGATTCCACTCAGGTGACACGTCAGGGGCCTACTCCTGTGACTACTCCTGGCTGCCTACTCCTGTGACTACCGACTCCTCTCGGACCTAGCACTGTGACTACCCCTCAATGAGTTTGTCGCACAGATGACCAATGCAGAGGTAGTGAGATTCTTTTCTCTATTATCCCAGAGGACCTCAACAAATCCCTCTCCTACACCGATGACTAGACCTATTATCCAGACGTCCCTCCCTCTAGCCCCTTTGATTGAGGGGTCATCACCTAGGCATGCCCATCATAAGGGAAGGAAGAGTAGGAGGGGTCGCTTATGCTGTACTGACCCGGGAGATGTAGACGAGTCATCACACTCACATCCCTACAGGTCTCCACTTGGTCAAGAGACCCATTACTAGTCAGGTCCCTTGCCCTCTCCTATTCCCACTGCTACTCCTCGCTTTGTAAGTGCTCACAGTAACACCACTCACTCTGGCTCTTCCACTACCATGAGTCCTCCTTACCCGGTCGAGGACCTGTCCTATCACAACAACACAAAGCAACTATAGACACGCTTGGTAGACGCACAAAATAGCGGGCGCGTCTATAGGCGTTGCTCTAGTAGAGAAATTACAGGCGTGTTTATAGGTGCGGCTAAACGCTCGTCTATTTGTGCGTCAATCACCGCATTTATTTGTGCGTTAGACCTGAGAAAATACGGGCCCGTCTAACATCCCGTTTATTAGCGCATCTACTTGCACGTGTATTTGCGCGTTTATTTGCACGTTTACACTGAGAATCAGACGTGTTGTTAGACGCGCTCTAGAGAATACAGAAAGTGAGATTTTGGTGTACATCATTGCTTTCCAAACATTGCCCATGATTACCAAAGCACATAATTTTTGCAAGCCCACATATACAATAATTAAGGGAAATGAGGAGAATGAGACAATATGTAAACTAGTTTTGCCAATATCAATTGTGGGGCTACGGTTCAATCTCATCCTCAATGAGATCAACCCTTGCCAAACTATCTACTTCAAAATCCAAACAAGTGTTTAGATCTACAAATACATTCAACCCACTACTACTTGTGCCACTCATGTGCTCATCGAAATCAAGATCTCCAATGGTAGGCTCGTCCTCACGGGTAATGCCGGCCTCAATATCTATATCTCCTATCTCATGATCATCCTCCTCTCTTGTATCACGGTCATCATCATGTCCATGGCCATGATCATCCTCCATACGCTCCATATTAGTAAATGTACTATACATCACTTTGGAACGTGGCATAATAGGTATGACATGCCACCACCTATTATTATCCACCATTGGTTGATAGACAACCTAATTCAAACACAAATACAATCATGTTACTTTTCTTGCATCAAATATTTAAAAGCGAGTATTTTTATGTGTGTGCACAGTACCTGTTCACATTGTTACCGTAGTATTAGTGTGTCCTTCCTACTTTGCCAAAACTTTGTGGAGTCAATAGTTACAAAGCCACTTGCATGGCGTTTGATTGTTGCATTAGGGCCTCTTTCCACCACATCCTTAAACCACTTTACATCCAAAACATACACAAAGAAGCATCGAAAGTCAAGCATAATGATATCTTGGATTATGCCACAATAAACATCCATGGCTCCATTGGCTCCCTCAAAGCTAGCAATGACGCCACAATCTTGTGTGTTTCTCTTATCATCAATCCGTTGTGTTCGAAAATGCTTGCCCTCACACCATATAGCATTGAACATAGTGCACTACACCAAGAAAAAATCAATTAAATAAGCAATCTAAATTATAAAAACCTCCTAACTTATGCATAACATTCTATATACCGACCTTGCTCATGCATCCCCTAGCATACTCCCATTCTTCCATTGTGATATGCATCCCCTCGTCTTTCTCTGCTTTCTCCATTACATCAAGTAGCCAATCCATATGAATATCCTTTGGAAGTGCTCTTAGACGCTGAGGGTATGGCACACGAGATCCGTGGTGTGTACGAAAGAGGGCCCTTTCTTCTTGTCTTCTTGCCTTTGCATGCTCGTATCTTGTCACCCATCTTTTCATCACATCACTATTAAGCACGCAAAAGAGGTTGATACTATTACGCAACTCCGTGTCTATTACTTTGTTGTGTCCTTTTCCTTGAGGCACAATAGAGGTCATCCTTAGGTCTTCATCATCTCTCCATAGTCGTGGGAGAGAGCTATCCACATCAACAAGAAACTCAGAAATATATACAAGTGACTCTTGTACCAACCAACCCTCGGCCATGCTACCTGTCTTTTCTTAATAGCCATAGAGGGTGGAAGATTGTAATTCACCAATACCACTGGCCATACACTGTAAGATGTGCTTTTGAGACCAAATGGGTTCACACCGTCCATACCCAATCCAAGTATCAAGTTCCTAGGTTCTTCCTTGAAGCTTTGCCATGTGTCTTCAATATGCTTCCACGCAGGAGAGTCCGCGGGACTTCTCCACTTGCCATCGGTTGATCGATGGAAGGAATGCCATGACATGAGCTCTGTAATAGATTTGCACTTGAACATATGTTGGATGCGAGGGATTATGGGAAAATGTCGCAATACCTTATGAGGCACGTCCAAGGTTTTGAGATCTGCTCTATATCTTGCCTCTCCACAAGTAGGACACTCTCTTGCATCCTTATGTAGTCCACGAAACAAAACGCAATCGTTGACACATGCATGGATGCACTTGTAATCTAATCCTCCAAGAGAGGTCACATGTTGCCTTGCCATATCTCTTGAGGTCGGTAATTTATTCTCCCTTGGAAGCATTTTACACAATAGCGTGCACGTGAAGACCATAAATGAGGAAAAGCATTCGAGTAATTGACCCACTAGCATAATTCACCATGTTTGCAAAATCGACTTTAAAGCTTACTTGAGTAATGCATTCAAACTTGCATTGCTCCATCCATAGATGGTTTGCAAGTTTAGTAACTCAAGGGAGGCACGTAGAACAGAGAATGTGCACCCCTCAAATAGTGGAGTCGATGCTGCGGTAAAAAGATCATCCTGCTCCATGCTATTATCCCTCCCTTGATGGACATATATATCCCGCACCATATCATCAAACACCTCCTCCTCCATGGCTTCATGAGGTAATGGTGGAGGGCTACTATCACCATCACTCCATGCATCCGTAACGGTCCCTCCTGAAGATCCCACCTCATATCGCCGACGCTTCGCCTCCTCACGACGGGCATAGGGTAACATATGCGGGTGTGGCACTGTATCCTGTATCAAATTAAAACGGGTTCATTATAACTCAAACATATGAACACCCATAGGTATCTCAATCAACCTTAACTTACAAATCCTTACCCTGTTTACGGTCACATCCCATTCTCCATACTTTGAGATATGATTGAGCGTAATCCTGCATGCACGATACATGTTTCCTCACATCGATCACACAGACATTTGATTTTTTGCTCCAACCACATTTCACGATGGTGGATACGGAGGGATTCATCCTCACTGGAGCTGCTTGTTGAAGATGGAGACATCCTACAAACAAACAACCCACCAAATTTGCTCTTCTTCAAATGCTTAACTTAAAAACTCTGTGTTGCATCTATCGCCACGTCTATCGTCGCGTCTATTATCACGTCTAACTACTGCGCGTCTACTCTGTGTATTTAAATGTGCCCATAGACGTGCTAATAGACGCGACTATAGACACGCTACTTTGTGTATTCAGACGTGACTATAGACGCGCTAATAGACGCGACTTTTAAACCCACCAAATTTGCTCTTCTTCAAATGCTTAACTTAAAAACTCTGTGTCGCGTCTATAGCCGCGTTTATCGTTGCGTCTAATGTCGCATCTACTTGCGCGTCTAAATGCCCGTCTACTCTGTGTATTTAAACGCGCCTGTAGATGCGCTAATAGATGCGACTATAGATGCATTTACTTTGTGTATTCAGACACGACTATAGATGTGCTAATAGACGCGACTATACCCGCGACTTTTAAACCTGCTTTTCGGCGAGCCGCTCGCTTTGCTTTTCTTTTGACTACTTAAACTTCGCGAGCGGCTTTCTTCCTTCTTTATTAGTAGTTCTATAGATTCGAAGCTTAAGAGAGAGCCTCCCATACACAGTTCCAAGCTTTCACTCAAGACAAAGGGACCGTACCTACACAGCTTGCTTCCAAGCCTAAAGAAGAGGAGGAGTACGAACAAGGAGAAGAAACAAGTTTGGAAAAGAAAGATCCTTCCATACCTTTTTCCAAGTAAGTCCTTTTGAAGTTGTTCTTGCTTGCTCTTTCCAGTTTTGTACTTTCTCGCATCCACGAAACGCAACATCTAGGTATGAGCGACACGTTCTTTTGTCGGGCGAAACGTCCTTTTCGACTTTTTAGTATTCTCGACTGTCGAAGTGCGTGTATAGAGGCGTCTGAGGGTGCATCTAAATGCATGTCTACAAGCACGTCTATATGCGCATTTGGCTTGTTACAGACACACACAAACGCGTATGTAGACGCTCACATAGACGCTCTGTTAAACAGAGTTTTATACAAATTGTTAGACGCGCTTTTAGACGCGCTGTTAGACGGATGTTTGGACGGACTGTTAGACGCGCTGGTAGATGCGCTTTTTAACGCACTATTAGACAGATTGATGAACAGACTGTTAGACGCATTTTTACTTGAATTGTTAAACGCTCTATTAGATGCGTTTATAGACGCGAAGATTAGACGGGTCTATAGATGCACTCTGCCAGAGCCTCTTTTTTTTTTTCCCCTTTTTTTTCCCCTTTCTTCTCAGCTCCCAAAGTAATAGATTTGTTTATTTTTTTCCAGTTTAACATGTGGGGAGGAAGTGCTTCTAGCTCACCTGATCCGTGGGAATCGATATGGAAGGATTTATATAACATTTTAGGGCACCCTCCTAGTCCTGCGGAGTTATACAGGTACATGACGGGTACCCTTAACACTCCCCAGGAGTCGGCACTACAGACTCCGAGCCACCCCACACCGCCTGAGATCACCCCAGTAGAGTCCGCACAACCGTCTTATGCCCCGTCTTATGCCCCTTCCCCCGTACCGTCTTATGCCCCTTCCCCCATGCCGTCTTATGTCCCTTCTGCCATCTCGTCTTATGCCCCTTACCCCATGCCGTTAGGAGGTCCTTTTGCCTCGGCGAGCCGTCGACGTACTCCCCAGCTGTCGAGACTCGGTTCTCCAGCTACGAGTGGTCAGCGTAGTCCCGTGCAGTCCCCAGCTACGAGTGGCCAGCGTACGAGCTCGACACGACAGGGTGGTAGGCATAGTAGCAGGGAGAGCGGTGGCGGATGCATGGCACAGTGCTTTGGGCCATGTGGCGGTGAGGAGGATGATGATTCAGATGATTTAGATATGCCTCTGTGTGATGGTACGATTTATTATGACATCACTCAGATAGGAGGCATCTTGATGGATGCACGGGGGAAGGACATAATGGCCTTCATGCGCTCTGTAATTGCTAACAATTACAGAGATTGCTTTATCCACTATAAAGACCACCCAAAGAGGTTGGCTGATGAGACCCTCGCTACTGTTCGCTCTAGGTATCCTAACCCCCCCAATCGCCAGTTCACAGATAAATGGGGGAAGTCAAAGATTATTACGATACTTAGCAATAAAAGATCTTCCCTTAAGAGGCAGGCACTAGCGGAGCTTGCCAGAATTGAGGTAGGTCAACCTCCAAGGGGCCCGCCCCACACCGCTCAGAAGCGTGAGTGGAAGAAGGCAATGAAGTCAGCGAGGGAGGAGCCCAGTCTGCAACACATGGAGGCACGGAGGATCCAGATGGAGGAGTATGGGAGCGCGCATTTTGGAGCAGGGGGTGTTGAATCATGGGAGGCCCAATTTGTAAGTATCGATCTCAAATTATATTGTTTATGTAGTTTATAGGAGGTTGGTTGTTTCTTTGTACTAATCCCTCCACAAAGTGTATCACGGTCATGCAGCTTGAGATCGTGGGTAGATACCCTACTCCAGTGGAGATAGCCTACCACCGCCACCATTGCAGAGGAGATACATGGAGGCACTTCTATGATGACGGGTTGATTACTGAGGAGCAGTATACCCGAGCTACTGGACAGGCCCCCCAGGTATTTGAAAGTAATTAAATAATGCCAAAATTATAAGTAAAGATTTGATTTTTCATACATTGATATATGTTGTCCCTTGTTTACAGGCCGCCCCTGCACAAGACGACGAGGAAGACGAGGAAGGAGGTGTAGAAGGGAGCGCAGAAGGCAGCGCAGAAGGGAGCATGGAAGGCAGCGAGGATTAGTCGTAGAAGTAGTGCTACTATTCTTTTTTGTACTTAAAGCCATTGGCTTGGCTTCGTGCCTCTTGTATATAGACTCCTCTTATTTTTTGTACTTGAAGCCACATGACATGGCTTAGTTTCCTTATTTTTTGTACTTGGAGCCACATGACGTGGCTTAGCTTCATGCTATATGTATATACAAGCACTTTTTGAGCTTTCAATTTTATTGCGTTTTGGAGTTGTAATATTTTATTTGGAATTGTAATTAAAATGTGGTTGGCTGTAAGAATTGAATTACAGAATGTGGATATGGGAATCTTGTAACTATATAGCGTACACAACATACACAGTATTCTGTAAAAAAAAAAAAGGGCGCGTCTATCAGTGCGTTTAACAACGCGTTTATATTCGCGTCTGTCTGTTCAATTTGCGTTTATACGTGCATCTATGAAAGCGTTTATAAGCGCATCTATTTACGCGTGTCTGTGCGCGTCTATACGCGCGTAAGTCTGATATATAGACGCGCAATTAGACGCGGGTCTCCTGACGTGCAAGTAGACGTGCAAATAGACGCGCCCGTAAGTTTTTTATTTAGTTCATGAAACACGTCTGTGCGCGCGTCTATGGGTGCTTTGTCTTGTTGTGTATGAAATCATGATTGCTGGAGAGATAATAGAAAATAAAAAGGGCTTAGTAGTGATGGCCACCATGAGGTGATTGATGAGCTACCACTTCAAGAGCAGCATAGCTACTAACTGGCGGTACCAAGATAACCAAAAGAAACAAGCAGTCATCAATGAATTCAATCCAGACTAATGTCAAAAAGATGCAAAGATAACTCAAAACATCAAAAGAATTGAGATTGTTGTTTATACAATAGAAATGCTATTAGTAGTTTGTATTCCAACAAATCACAACAACAACCCTCATACAAGAGGTTGAGATGAGCTTATAACATCATTCGACTTCAGTCGAGTAACAGTCAGAGACAATAAATAGTCCAAAGCATAATGTGGAGGATAAGGACACTTCTTTTGGCTATTAGGGATAGTTATAACTATCCCTATAGTTACAAAATTATCCCACTACTTCTAATGTAAGTTCCCTTTACTAGGGGTGTACTAACCCTCCTCGGGTAAAGCCTACGTGGGTGGAGAGGTCACCCTCAACACAAATGCAACAATGAAAATGTAGAAATGTAAAAATGGAGATGCAGAAATAAATATGCAAAAACAAAAATACGGAAACAAAAATGTGCATGACGAAAATGATGTAGAAATGCAAAAATGCAGAGCACCATTGAAAAAATGCAAAAATGTAGAAGTGCTTAAGAAAAAATGCAAAAATGCTTAAACGAAGATGTGAAAATGCAAAAATGGAGATGCGGGAACATAGAAATGGAGGTCAAGCACCAAGGGGCCCACCCCACACTGCTCACAAGCATGATCAATGGAAGAAAGCAATGAAGTGAGTGAGGGAGGACCCCAGTCTGCAGCACGTGGAGGCACGAAGGATCCCGATGGAGCAATATGGAAGCATGCATTTTGGAGTAGGGGGTGTTGAATCATGGGAGGCCCAATTTGTAAGTATCGATCTCAAATTGGACTCTTATTCTACAAATAACAGATGAGATAGCTGCAGAATTGGAGTTTCGTAGGAGCCAGTGGTTGAGCGATCTTTTTTATGAGATAGATATGATACCAGAATATGTATTTTTTTGAGACTAGAGTGTAGATATCATATAAGTGTCATTTGAGTGTGGGTCTAATTCTGTAGATACTTTTGTAGAGGGAGATACTAGAGTGATACTAGTAGGGGAGATACTGGGGGAAATGAAAAAAAAACAATGTATTTTTGTTTAGAGGTAGAATCACAGTATGATATATTGTGGTTCAGTTAAAACTTTCAGTTTGAAGAAATCCTCAACTTTGAAGCACGAGGTGTGTGGCACCTACTGTTGTATGTAAATGATGAAGAGTGGTAGGGTGTTTTGTTACCAGCGATGGAAGATCTCCCAGAAGAAATTCTCCGGATGAGTCTTTGTATAGATGTTGAGTTTAATGAGTGGATATAAATACTAAAAACAGGAAACTGTATATTCATGTATTTGATCTTGGAACTGGGTCTATCTGTGCAGAACATTGAGTTTGGTAATGAAGTACATGTAGAAATTTTATAGTCTGAGAGGATCAATCTGCCATTGCCACCAACAGAACCTCTTTTGGATGATGTTTTTTGCTTGAAGCTTGTCTGGGATGAAGACTTCTAGGGTTGAGGGAGTCTATGGTGTCTGGTGTTTTGGGAAGGGTGAGTATATGGAAGAGGTTGCAGTAGTTATAAAGGCAGTATAGTGCTCTATCTTTTTTGCAATCATCTTTTTGGTGCCTCCACGGAGGAGGTTCACTTTAGTTTACAAGACTGAAAGAGCAGATGTTCTGAGCTGTGTTGCAAGCAATGGGGAGAAATCCACATATGAGAGTGATCCAGTGTGAATGCTGTGGTCACAAGAAGGACAGATGCATTGAAGTCCATCTACATGTGATCCGACTCCGTGCCAGAGTGCAGAGAGCTCTGAAAGTGCTTCAGCAGGAAAAAGAATGCTCTTCGGATGTAGAGTGAGCTTCTTCAGTAGTGTGTTTGCTTGTTGCTTTTTCCAATTTTATTGTGATTGAGATAGGACAATGTGTGGAAGTTGAAGAATTGTGAGGATGGTAGAGGATTTCCCAGAATACTGGGGGATGCCATATGAGAATGCAGTGAGATTCCTAGAAAAGATGGAATTTACAGCACTTATGAGAGATAGGGCAACCCCTGAGATTTTGTTTCAGATCTTGAATTATTACTTGCGGGGAGATGCAAAAGCATGGCTACAGACTCAAGTTGCTACCTACAGGACTGCTCATCCTCAGTAGCAAAATCCGGAGTATACAGTGGTGAGAGAAGCCTTCCTTGCATGGTTTGCACAAGCAAAGATCCCTAATGAAGTTTGGAAAGAGCTGTGCAAAGTGAGGTAGGAGGAAGAGCAAGATGTGAATCAGTATCTAATCCAGTTTGGGAGATTATGGAGTTTATGGTGTGAAGCTCTTGTTCTAGAGGTACCACCTCAAATGGTCAAGCGTGATCGTTTCATAGCCGGTCTGAAGCCTACACTCAGATTGAAAGTGGAGCTGAAGAATTTGGATAGTTTTGAAGATGCTGTCAAAGTGGCCAGGGAGAAGGAATGGAAAGTCCAGAGACTGAGGCAGTTTGGCATGCAAGAAGAGCCTAAGAATCTAATTGGAAGTCCATAAATAATAAAGGCTTATGTAGAGAGAGAGCCGGCATCTGTTCCTATGCAGGATGACTCCTTGAAGAAGGACTTACATGATGCTATAGAGCTTATGAAGTTACTTAGCATGAATTGGATGGAGATTGTAGGAAGAGAAAGGGGCTGAGGTGTGAAAAATAACAGGAGAGATGTACAAGTTGGGAGTGAAGGAAATACAGCTCGAACAAGTAGAGGATGGGGAGACATGAGTAATGTAAAGTGCTAGAACTGTGGAGAGTGGCCCGGACATATCAACCCTCACTATGATAAACTAGCAAGAGTAGGTGGAGAAGTTTATCCCGTAATGCAAAAGACAAATGACAGGTCAAGAGACTTCAATGTGGAAGTGAGGGATCTGAATCAGCCCTCTACCAGTGGAGTCAAATGGGAAGACAAAGGGAAAGGAAGGGCAGTCAGCCTGATTAGGGTGGAGACTATTACAGAGATCATGCTAGTGGGCGAAGAGAACAAGGAGTGCAATAGGAGAAAATGGTCCTTCTGCAAAAAAAGAAAAGCATGTGGAGTTTGATCTCAGCCCTCAATCTCCTAAAAAGAAGAGTCGGAGGCACAGGAAACATTATAAAACTTCAAATTTCCATATTGGTCAAGGACAGGAGGAATACACACTGATGAATGATCTAAAAGGAAGAACAGCCAATATAACTTTTGCACAGTTGCTTGGTTTGTGCCCGAAGCTCAAGAGAGAATGGAAGAAGTTGGCCAATCCCAGGAAAAGTAATGAGCAGGAACCTATAAGAGGAGAGATGGAGATGATGTCTGTAGAAGATCTTCCAGATTTATGCCTTGCAATGGATGCATGGTGTGGAGGTATGAGTGTTGGAGAGGCGTATGTTGATGGGGCAGTGCACAGATAAGTGTCATGACTCAAGCATGTATGGAGAATTTGGGGCTAAAATTGAATGCACATTTAGATTTTAGGCTCCGATTGGCAAACCATGTGAAGGTGAAGTGTCTGGGTATATGCACAGTAGTAGTAGTGGATGATTTTGGAGTATCCTGTTGCATTAATTGCCACATTATGCCTGCTAGTTTAGGAGCATATCCACTAATTTTGGAAAGACCTTGGCTTAGACACTAGGTAGGAGCAATGCAAAATTGGAAGATGGGTACAATTACAATGCATAATAAGAAAGGAAGGGCCCCCCAATGGTGCTTGGGAGGATTCAAGATAAAGAAGAGGAAGAAGAGCGTGTAGAACCACAATGGCAACGGCCATTATCGAAGTGGGTTAAGTAGCTTTTGGATGGCAGAGAACCTCTAGCCATTGAGGAGGAACCATCCGAACACCACCGGTCCAAGAGATTAGAGGAGCAAAGAAGGGCGCAGGAACACTTAGTCAACTATGCGTTGATGACAGAGGTGATCCGTGCCGAAGAACCCAAGTGTCTTGAAGAGGCATAGGGTGATGATAGGTGGATGGAGGCTATGCAGTCGGAGTATGGCTCCATAATGAAGAAAAACACTTGGGACCTTGTGGATCGACCACCAAAACATAAGGTAATTGGCACCAAGTGGGTGTACAAGACCAAGTACAAGTCCGACAGTGCGTTGGATAAGTACAAGGCTCGGCTCGTGGCAAAAGGATTTGCATAGGTACATGGTTTTGATTATCAGGATGCTTTTGCTCCCACATCTCGACTAACCACAATTCGTAGTGTTTTAGCTTTAACAGCCTAGCGCAGTTGGCCCGTGTTTCAGAAGGATGTGAAATATGCCTTTCAGAATGGAGATCTCAAGGAGGAGGTATACGTGGAACAACCACCAAGTTTTGTGATCCCCGGTTCAGAAGGTAAAGTCTGTAAACTGAAGAAGAAACTTTATGGGTTGAAACAGGCCCCACGAGCGTGGTACTAGCGAATTGATGCCTACTTTCTGCAAAACGGGTTCAGGAGGAGCCCATCTGATCCAAATTTGTATATCCTCAGAGAAGGAGGCAGGTGTATGATCGTGGTCCTTTATGTGGACGACCTTGTCATAACAGGGAACCATAAAGAGAAGATCTCGCAGACAAAGCATTTGCTAGGAAGAGAGTTTGAAATGATAGACCTCGGACTGATGCATTTCTATTTGGGGATTGAAGTTTGGCAAGAGCCGAAATAGATCTTCATTTCACAAGCTGAAGTATGCTGGAGAGATACTGAAGGCATTTGGCATGGCTGAGTGCAAGACAGTCGGTACCCCTATGGAGGTTGACGTGAAGCTCTCAAACAAGGATTCATCACCACTGGTGGACGAAGCAAAGTACAAAAGGCTTGTGGGCAACTTGATTTACTTGTGCAACACGCGGCTGGACATCAACTTTGCGACTGGTGTACTAAGCAGGTTTTCCAATAAGCCCCGGGAGAACCATTGGAGGGCAGGGATGCGGGTGCTGAAATACATCAAAGGCACACTTGATTATGGCATCACCTATACCAAGGGCAACATCTTGACCGGATTCTGTGACTCGGATTGGGCAGGAGATGTGGACAACAGGAGATCAGTCACAGGTTATTGTTTCTCACTTGGATCTGGAGCTGTGTCATGGGTCAGCAAGAAGCAACCCACAGTTGCAATTTCTTCTATCGAGGCCGAGTACAAATCAGCATGCTTTGCTTCTTGCAAGGCAGTGTGGTTGAGGAGGATTTTAGGGGACATGGGTGCAGTGCAGAACAAGCCTACGCAGTTATCATGTGACAATCAGAGTTGCATGGTGATTGCAAAGAACCCTGTGTTCCACGCTCGTACAAAACACATTGAGATTCAATATCACTTTGTATGCAAGTTCATCATGGATGGAGAGGTCGACTTGGTGTACTGTTGGACTACAGAGAATGCTGCGGACATCTTCACAGAGGCTCTTGGAAGAGACTTACTGGAGAGGCATCTTCATCGACTTGGCATTGGGCTGAAAAAGTAAGTTCACTTGCAGGTGGACATTTAGGGGGGGCATTAGATATGAATGCTCCACTCTCGTGTAACTACGCAGGAACCAACTAACTCTACTTATAAGCCCCCCATATGAGGAGAAGGCATTTGGGTAGCTCAGTTATCCAGTAGGTCCTAGTTTGGACACTAGATGGGGCCATGTGTGGCCTAATGGCTAGACGGCTTCAGATAGAGTTGGCACATCGCTAACTAGGCTACATGCAAGTTCGGGAAGGCATCCCATGACTGACCGCACTGAGGGTAGATGGAGCATTTCTCAGGGCAGCCCACTCTTGGGTTGCGGGGCCCGTTTGGAGTGTCAGATGATCCCGGATGGTGGCTCTGGGCCGAACGGAGAACGTAGGTCAGTTGCTCTATTTTGCGCACCGGTTCTATCATGTGGTCGGTGGCCTATTTTGGGACCGACCCCCAGTCAACCATTTTGGGCAGATTGGGTCGGCAGTCACCCATCGGCAGTCACCCAATTGGCTGTAACCAACTGCTTGGGGTGGCTATATAAGAGCAAGCCCGTGAAGCCCATTTCATCACTGGCTACAGAAACCCTGATTCCTTAGCATCCAGCCTCCATCTTCTACTATTTCCAACATGCCATCAAAGCTTCTTTCATAGAAGCACACGGCTTGGAGGTAGCACCATCTATTGTATCAGTTCTACAGTAACCAAATTTTTGATTCTCCATACTATCTGTTTTCTCTCTTGCGTACGAGATCCTATTATCTATTGAGCACCAACATTGTATTTTTTTCTTACAAGAAGGTCGTCCAGGAGTGAGGAAGGTCTGGCTGAAAGGAATCCTCAAAGAATTGCGTGGATGGAGAGAATAGAGCTTCCCAAGCTCAAGGTAGAAGAAGGAGAGATAGGAGGCATTTGGAAAGAAGATAGAAACTAGTTGGAATTTGCTAGGAATCTCATTCTAGACACTCAGATTCTAGCCAAGCTCTGATACCATGTGTTTATCCATATGGAAGCAATGAGGCACACAAAGTAAATCTTTATTTCAAGAGTGGTTACATATATAGGCAACTACCTCCATGTAGGTAGATCCCAGATCCATAATCATCTCCCTGATTATCTCAATCAATCACCTCCTATGATCACTCAGTCAACACACCATCCTGACACACCTAACTAGAACCTTCTAGCACACCTATACTCACACACTTCTTGCATAGGACTCCAAGCCCATAGGCACACACACACACACATCAATTTTCCCCTTCATGATTTACTAAAGGTTATATTTTGTGGGAGTTGCATGTAATCCTAAACCAACACAAATGCATTTTGTTGCCAATGCCTACCTCCTCTAGCCTTAACTGGTGTTTGAGCTGACCCAATCACGATTGCATCATGTTCCAACCACCGAGCTAGTTTAGGACAATCACATTAAGTCTAAGCCAGCCTAGCTCTGATGTTTGAGCTCAACCAGCCACACGGTTACATGATATTCCACCCACCGGGCTAGTTTAGGACAATCACATAACTGGTGTTTGAGCTAACCCAACCATGATTCCATGATGTTCCAACCACCGAGCTGGTTTAGGAAAATCACATTACATCCTGGATCTGGTGTTTGAGCTGAACTAGCCACAGAGTTTCATGATATTCCAACCACCAGGTTGGTTTAGGACAATCACATTAAGTCCAAGCTAGCCTAGTAAACTATCCCAAAGCTCAATTACAAATAGCCACTGGGATGGTTTAGGAAACCACTGACCTGCATTGTATCAAGAAATGAGACAAGTAAACTATCCCAAAGCTCAATCACAAGCAACCATTGGATGGTTTAGGCAACCACTTACCTGCGTTGTATCAAGCATGTGTATGATGTGCTCGTCAAACATCTTGTATCCCGTGTGCTTTCTACAGATGTCCTTGTTATTTGGAGAACTCTTGAGAGATGGACAAAGAGTGGAAGCAATCCTGATCCGAGTAGTCTATGGGCTTCAACAGAATGTAAGAAAAGGAGAGACAAACTAAATGCAGAAATCATTGCAATAGTGGAGACGTTTTGGCACGAAAATACAAGGTGTTGGTAGGGTTGTCACTCTATGAACTTTAGAGTGCAGGCTAAAGCTTATGAAGACTCGAGAATGGTATTTACCTAAATGTCATGATGTTTTTCCTCGAATGCTACCACCAATCATGACATCACAACTCGTTTTCTTCACTCTGATGGCAATGATCGAATGAGTGCATCTACAACAACAACTGCTTCCTGCTACTGCTCTACAAGGAGTATTATGTTCCTTGTACCATCTACAACAACAACTACTTCCTGCTACTGCTCTACAATGCACCATCTACATTTCAAAGGTTCACGAGTCAAGTGCTTACTTGGGAAAGTTCATAAGGGTGTTCTTGGATGATTTTTGCATTTGTTCTTGGTGCATCGATCACATGGAGAAGTTAAAGATGGCCTTAGGTAGGATTGATTAAGAAAAAGGGTGTCTAAATCCTAGCAAGTGTCATTTGGCTTGAAAATGGATCCTAACAAGGTTCAAGCAATTATGTCATTGCCAAGTCCTGATAGTGTGCGCCTCTTTGCAAAATTCTAGGAAAGAGCAAGTATTATCAATGCTTTTGTGATGATTTCATAGAGGTATTTCATCCAATGAACTTGTTGACAAGAAAAGGAGTTTCTTTCCAATGGGGTGTGAAGCAATAGGTGTCTTTTCAGCAACTTAAGGAGGCCATGAGTAAGGGCCCAATATTGAAGCCCTCTAATTGGTCTCAAGCCTTTTATGTAAATCCAAGTGTATCCTTGCATTCAGTTGGTGCTGTATTGCTATAAAAAGGAGAGGCATGTAGAATGCAACCTATCTATTATGCCGGCCGACAACTTACAGATGTGGAAACAAGGTATGAAGAAATGGAGCAGCAAGCTCTCTCTTTGGTGTTTTCAGTCATGAAATTTTGCTCCTATCTATTACCTCGACCATTTTTCTTCCTTAACTCTCAGTTATTATTAGCATATCTAGTTCGCAAGCCTAATCTTGGGGGGAGATTCGCAAACTGGTTGTCAGAGATTCAAGAGTTCTCTTTCTCTTTTGTCACTGAAAATACCACTACGTCAACTATGGCAGATTTGCTCATAGGACGGTAGGATCTAAGAGAGGAAAAGAAATATAAGGAGGGCATTAATGATGAAAGTGAGACACCACCAACAGCTTTTGTCTTGTATTTTGATGGGGCTTTTAGTCCTTCATGCCAACAAGGAGTCAGGGGTATGGTCTTGATGAATTCTGAAGGTCAAGAAGTATGGGCTAGTAGGACAAGAGCTTCCAGATATCACAACTAACAATGTAGCTGAGTATAATTCTTTGATTCTTGGTTTGGAGGGTTGTCTCAAAGTCAAGTTAAAGAGTTAGAAGTAAGAGGAGATTCTCAGCTTATTATAAAGCAAATGCAAGGGCATTACAAGACAAGAAGTCCTCATTTGAAGGAGCTTAATCAAAAGGCTATGGCACTCTGTAGTCAGTTTGATTTTCACAAGTTTGTTCATATAAACAGAAAAGAAAATCAAAGGGCAAATGAGTACAACATCACTTGGGATGTTAGCGTCTTCATTATCATATAAGGGAGGAAATTATGGTGTGGTCTCTTGGCATAAAAGCTTCTTTTTAATGTCCCTTTCCTAGTGATAAATATCTCTATCACTCAGTTCGAAAGAAGTAGGAAGTGAAGAGGTGCGTGAAGTTTATTACCCCTAACTTCATGTCACATCTTTTGGTGGAGACACCGGGTACGTTTGGTATTGCATTCACCCCACCATGAAAAAGTCTCAGGTGTAAGGGATTGCATGTTGTGCCTAGTATGGGCATGTGTTTTTTGAGGTGATATAGAGCATGCTTGGAAGAACTCTGTTAGAAGAGATGGCAGCCCGTTTAAGAGAACTAGAATATTGTGAAGGTGATGCTCAAGCTATTCGCATGGTCATCATGATCATATCATTTATGTTTGCACTCTTGAATATGTCGGTGAATTGACAACGCCGGCAGTAGGCACAATGATAGATTGGGGATTGTTTCATGCACTGGTAGCTTGGTGTGAAGAAGAGTTGAGTCTTTGGGTAGTTTTTGACTATAACAATGGAGTGGTGATTCTCAATGCTTTCAACTTCTTTTGCTATGCAAATGATGAAGAGTACAATATCTTGAAGCTGTTATGTGCACTTCCAATTGTAACAAGGATGATTCTTGAATGCATGTATACACAATGTTTTCATGGTGCTAGTTGGTCACTTATTTTTGAAGATTTTGTTGAGGATCACATTGTGGAGGGTTTTAAACAAGTGGTTATGCATAATAAGTTGGTCTTGGTATACTAAGGCTCTATGGGATCCTGTTTGGATCTTGTTTCCGATATTATTTGGATCTTGGTATTTCCTTTTTGTGTTTCATCATGGTGAAGATTCCAGTTTTTCGAGGGACCCAAGGGGAAGACCTGGAGTCTTATCTTCAAGATTTTGTTTGAGGATGCTGGCTTTCTAGATGGTCGATGAAGGATCAGGTGAAGATTTTGCCTAATTTTCTTGAAGGTGTAGCCTTGAGTTGGCATGAGGCCTTGCCAGACTCTACCAAGGAGGACTGGGACCAAGTGATGGTTGTAACGAAGCAAAGATTTGGGGAAGTGGAGTCACCAAATGCTTTGATGTTGTAGCTGGACCGGTTCTATCAAGGAGAGGGTGAGATGGTCTCTGCGTTGGCAATCTGATATGAAACTTTATGAACAAAGTATGAAAGGGCAGCTTTGTGAGCTATGGCATCTACATCATCGAGGCTCCTCAAAGTCTCATAGGGATGGAGCACTTAAAGATGAGCAAATTTCTTATGGCTTCGGAGCCTCGTCTTCGCTCAAAAGTAATGAGTAAGGATTGGAGGCACTTCGCCTTGTCACCAAGAAAGAAACTTCTCTAAAGATCGAATACTCTTTTGTGTCTTCAACAGCTTCAACTTCTAAGGTGGAGGTAATGGGCACTCCTCAGGTACCAAAGTCCTCTGAGTTAGATCATAATATTTCCCAATTGATGGCAGAGTTTGCTAATTTGAAATTGCATTTGGTTAATGCACAACAACCTAGGGCACCAAAGAGTGAGGAAAGGCCTCGAGATAAGAGTGGGGTCACTTGCTATGAATGTAATGAAAAAGGTCACTATTGCCCTGAGTGTCCTAGATTGAGAAAGAAAGAAGAAAAACAAGTATCCTTGTTAGAAACTTCTTCAAGGGATGAGGAAAGAGAGGTAATGATGGCTAAATAGGGGCATGGTAAAGCAAAAGAAGAAGAAGAAAGCAAGGAAGAAGTAGATGAGGAACATCAGGAAGAGGAACACCGTAGTAAGAAAAAGAAGGCATCTAGAAGGAGAATTAGCCAGTCAGATTGGAATTCCTTTAGGACAAGGCATTGGAAGCTATGACTTATTGTTTGACCTTAAGGAAAAGGAAGCTCATATCACCTTTGGTCAATTACTTGCTTTGTCTTCAAAACTACGGAAGGAATGGGGAAAGCTAGCAAAAGCACAAGAGTGTCAAAGAAGAAAAAGAAGAAAGGTATCATTCCTATTGTTCAAAAGATAGACATAGATGTTGGTGATGATGTACTTGTGGTTAATGTGATCATTGATGGTCAAGTGATTTCTAATGTGTACATTGATGGAGGTGCATTGATTAATGTCATGAGCGAGAAGACCATGATAGATGCTAATTTAAAATACTCTAGTACTACCTCTCCCTATCGCATCAAATTGGCTGACAACACTAGGATAAAGACCTTGGGAGTTGTGAAGAATCTAGAAGTGGATGTAGGTGGAATTTTTGTGCCGACTACTTTTCAGGTGATCCCTACCAAGCCCGATGCACGTGCCTATCCATTGATTTTGGGAAGGCCTTGGCTATGCAGGGTGAAGGCTGTTCAAAAGTGGGATACTGGAGAATTGATTTTGCAACAGGGAAATGATAAGAAGGTGCGCTACAACATCAGAATCCATAAAAAGGAAGTTGTCAAGGAGGAGTCTTCAACATTACAGAGTTCGAGCTCTGACTTAACTGATGAAGAAGAAGAGACAGGGCATAGCTCCAAGGAGTCCAGCTCAGAGGTTGAGGTGGAAGGAGTGGCCTTTGGTCTTTGTCTTGGCACTGATCGGGACGAGTCAGGAAGGAACAAGGTGGTGGGACAAGAAGATCATGTAGATACACTTCATGTGGAGGATGTGGAGCACACTAAACGATGCCAATGCAGTGAAGAGCTTCTTGATGATTCTCTATCAGGTAGTGAGAAGCTCCAGTACTTGGATATGCTAGATGATTTTCCATATCTCTTTGCAACAAGCTATTCACAGGTTCAACCGGTCTCTCTTATGGAGCACAAGATTGAGTTGAAGCTAGAAAGCAATCTAGTTGTGCAACGCTTAAGGCGATTGGGGGTGATTCCAAGCTGAGGCACTAAAGAAAGAGGTAACATAAATACTTGAGGTAGGATTCATCTTCCCTGTTGATGATTCAAAATGGATATCTCCTGTAGTTGTCACCACAAAGAAAGGAAATAAGTAGCGGGTTTGTGTGGACATTTATGCTTTGAATGCATGCACTAAGAGCGATCATTTTCCTTTGTCATTCCAAGATGAAATACTAGACCAAGTAGCAGGGTATGAGATGTATTCTGTATGCGATGGGTATTCTGGGTACTTTCCAATTTGTATTCGGGAGGAAGATCAAAAGAAAACATCATTTGTCACACCTTGGGGAGTTTTTTCTTACAGAGTGATGCCTTTTTGGTTGACCAATGCACCAGCTACATTTCAAAGTTTCACGAGTCAAGTGCTTGAGCCTTACTTGGGAAAGTTCATAAGGGTGTTTTTGGATGATTTTTGCATTTATTCTTAGTGCATAGATCACATGGAGAAGTTAAAGATGGCCTTAGCTAGGATTGATGAAGAAAAAGGGTGTCTAAATCCTAGCAAGTGTCATTTGGCTCAAACAAAAGTAGTCTTGTTGGGGCATATTTGTCTGAAGAAGGATTGCAAATGGATGTTGACAAGGTTCAAGCAATCATGGCATTGCCAAGTCCTAAGAGTGTCATTGGTGTTCGCAGATTTCTAGGAAAGAGCAAGTATTATCAACGTTTTTGTGATGATTTCACAGAGATAGTGCATCCCATGAACTTGTTAACAAGAAAATGAGTTTCTTTCCAATGGGGTGTGGAGCAACAAAAATCTTTTTAGCAACTTAAGGAGGCCATGAGTAAGGGCCCAATATTGAAGGCCCCTGATTGGTCTCAAGTATTTTATGTAAATCCAAGTGTATTCTTGCATTCAGTTGGTGCTGTATTGCTACAAAAAGGAGAAGAAGAAGCCTTTGATAATGTGGCACAGGGATTCACATGCAGAATTCCATATTGTTCTTATGAAGGGACTATGTGCTTAGGTGGCTGGCCTACTCATGTGGCATATTGACACGTGTAGGATGGGCATGTGTGCCATGTGGCAGTCCTCTATAACTAGATTGACTTAACTAAAGCTAAACAAATGGAACCATGGTCCATTCTAATCTTGCCACATGTCATCAATGGTGACAGCTTGTGGAGCAACAACCTTATGGCCAGCGATGACAAACTGGCTACGTGAGAAATCCATGGTCGGTGTTTGAAGTTTCCTTGTGCTTGTGCCTCATGCTGCAACTCTTCTCCTTCGTCCCGGGCTGTATCTTGAGATCGATTTGCAAATTTTGGCGTTTGTGGTCATGCGGAAATGTGGTAAAGTAATTGCATAGATGAACAAGAGGAGGCCAAAATTTGTGCGGGAGACTGATCACGACAGATGGTGGCCAATAGTTGCCATCGCTACCTTGCCTCTGCTGAAGGCTATTGTGCCCGAGGGCACCCTCAAACGTGCTAAAGAAGTCGCTTCACTCGATAAATTGCGTGATGTTGAGTTCGAAGGTCCCAGTCTAGAGAAATCCGTCGATGAAGCAGGGTGCAGCTGGACATTGTGATGAAGGTGTGACTGCTCTCTTATGTAAAGGTTTGCTTGCCTCATTGGTGCTGTGCAAGCCTTCGTTGTGTAGTCATTTGGAGGTAGCTAGTGGATAGTGTTGTGCGCACAGGTGGAAAGGCTTTGAAGGCCGATGGGCTGTGGATGTTGACTGCCTGCTGTTGTAGGAGCGCTCAGCTTGTGGAGGTTGCTTGGAGGTGGGCCATTTGCTATGCCTCTGTATGTTTGCGGCATGGAGATAGAGACATGGCCCGTGAGAGTTGACGGAATGGAGAGGCTTTGCTCTTCGTTAAGTCTACAGGTCAGGTCATTGGCCTCTTCAGCAAATCAAGAGAAAGATCTAGTTGTTTCTAGCCCATGCAAACTCTTCGCGATGAAACGACAAACTATCCAATACAGATCCGATCAGTGAGACAGCTCTATAACTGAAGTGCCCAAAACTTTTTAAGTCCTTTCTCTACCAGGCAAAGTCATCCTACTCCTCGCTCAACGCAGACATGCGCGACGGTTCATGCTGGCCTTGAGATAACTTTTTGAACAAATTATTAGCTTGTTGCTTGTAGTACTCCAGATCTTTCTGTTGTCTCCCATCATCTAGCCCCTCCGCTAACGGTTAGCCGTATGTGATGCGCACTATCTCTTTCTGTGGAGGCGTTTGGAGACTCGTTGCGGGAGATGTTGCGCTGGAGACAATCGTAGATTGGCTGCTATTGTGAGCTAGTTGTAGAAGCTAGGAATTGTCACGCTATTGTGGCTTTAATGGAAATGGAGGGAAGCTTGAAGAAGGACAAAGCGCCTTCACAAGAAAAAGAGTTCCGAGAAAGAAAGTGATCTCTTCAATAGCACAGTTCTGAAGAAGAAGTCAGAAGATCTAAGAAGCATTCTAAAGGCATAAAAAAGTTGCTAAGAAAGTTAAGAAGCATTCTAAAGGCATTAAAAAGTTGCTAAGAAAGTTTCCTCTTTGGATGAGAGCTTCAACGGGCATGAGGTTACGGGCATGAGGTTAGAGCAACAAACAACTGCTTCAAAAAGATCAAATGGCGTGTATTCAATCTTCACGTTCCAATGAACAAAATGTCTCTAATCGTCCTCCCCCAAACCTCTCGTTAAGAGAGAAAAAGATATAACAAATTACCAATAGCTGTAGACGTGTGTGGAATCATGCAAATTAAAATGTTGGATGTAAGAATTGCATTGCACACTATAGAAACGAATCCGCACACTATAGAAACGGGATTCCTGCAACCACATAGCATTGTGTTTTTTTAAATATAAATTATGTAGCGCATCTATTAGTACGTCTTTCTTTTTTTTATAAAAATTCTATAGAGCGTTTATTAAAGCATCCAATAGTGCATTTATAGGTGCGTCTCTCTATTATATAGATGTACCTTTAGTTGTGGATCTATAGATGCACCCGACATCTTTTTTTAATTTGGTAAACGCATTTGAAAACATGTCTATGGATGCATTGTATTATGTATTTGGATTTTATCGTAATATTCGGAGCCATTAAATTTTAAAAAACTATAAACTTTATCTCGATT
Source organism: Dipteris shenzhenensis (assembly GCF_047967505.1). Classification (NCBI taxonomy): domain Eukaryota; kingdom Viridiplantae; phylum Streptophyta; class Polypodiopsida; order Gleicheniales; family Dipteridaceae; genus Dipteris; species Dipteris shenzhenensis. The sequence goes on from NC_141607.1 coordinate 20,293,621, forward strand.
AGTAGAAGACTCCAAATTGAGGTTGCTAGTGGTAGACATTGTTGAGAGGAAGAGAAAGAGGAGAGAGATGGACACAAGAGTTGCTCCCAAGGAAGTGATTCTATTCATAGATCATAGGCATATATAGAGTTGAGAACTAGGTTGAGTTAGGGCAAGCTATATATAGCTCTAACACCCCCACTCAAACTAGGCCCTCGAGCTATGGATGAAAAAACCCTTGGGGAGTACAAGGGAAAAACCCGAGCCACTATATAGATCTATGTGAAAATATACATACAAAGGATGGCCATATGCTAGTTTGAATGATACAGTGTAATGTTGGATGATACAGTGCAAATTTGCATGTGGATAGTACAAAGGCATAAGACAAGTACTTATCCATAGTACAGTGCAAAGTATAGGCGCTATGTTTGGTGCATGATACACTGCAAAGTATGTGTGAAAAATAAAAAAATCTGCCTGGAAATTTCAACTTGTTTGACATAGTGATGATGCATAATCAGGGCTTGAGATCTTCAAGTTCGATGTTTAAGCTCTTCATCTGAATAGTAGAGCTTGTTGTCTCCAAGTTCAATCTAGTCAAACCTCCTCAAACCTTTATAATCATGCCTTCATGTTTTCCACAATTTATCCACCTAAAATGATCAATTTCATGCAGTGTATATGAGCACAACAAATATTCAAGTGTCCTTTTCTATTATACCAAGGATGAATGTATAAGGAAATTGCTTTGGTCACTCCAAAGATGAGTATGGAGGGGCGATTTGAGATGTCCACAAAGCTAGGGCTGAAATGTCTCTTGGGTAGTGTAAGAAAGCCATAGCAACACAATAGGAAGGAAAATAAAGATCCTACAAGTCAAGAACCAATAATCCAAAAACACGATGAGCATCCAGGTATCCGGAAGTATCAAATTTGAGATGTCCCACAAAGCTAGGGCTGACATGTCACTTGCATAGTGTAAGAAAGCCATAGCAACACAATAGGAAGGCCCATAATGATCCTGCAAATCAAGAACCAATAATCCAGAAACACAACGAGCATCCAAAAATCCAAAAGTACCGAACAATTGGGCATCTTAAAAGTACCAAACAACTGGGCAGTCGGAAGTACCGAACAACCGAAAATATAAACAATTGGGCATCCCAGAAGTACTGAACAACTGGGCAGCCGAAAGTACCGAACAACCAAAAATACAATGAGCATAAGCCACGCACATATGACAAGTGGCAAGCTGGTGTGGATTAGACATAGGTTACATAATCATAGGCAGAAATGAAATAACAACCTCCGCATCCAGAAGTACCGAACAACTAAAAATACGAGCATAAGCCACACACGTATGACAAGAGGCAAGCTGGTGTGGATTAGACGGAACTTACATAATCATAGCAGGAATGAAATAACAATCTCTTCGCATCTGAAAGTACCAAACAACTGGGAAGAAGAGCATCTGAGATTACAAAGAACATCCAAAAGTAACCAAGAAAATCGGCATCCAAGAATGGTGATCACGTCCAAACAAGTACTCAATAGTAATCCATATGTGTCACATCCAAATGAGTACTTAATAAATAATCCATATGTGCCATGTCCAAACGAGTACTCAAGAAGTAATCCATATGTGTTCATCTGAAAGACGTTGAACCTTGCCACATCCAAGTGAGTACTCAATAAGTAATCCATATGTGTCCATTGTGAAAGACAGATAAATATGTGTCACATCCAAATGAGGACTCGGTAATAATCCATGTACCACGTCCAGACGAGTACTCAAGTAGTTAGCTATATGCCTCGTCCAAATGAGTACTCAAGCAATTACCCATATGTGCTCATAAATACTATCACCTGAAAGATGTTGAACCTTATCACATTCAAACAAGTACAAAATAAGTAATCCATAGCTGCTATGGCCAAACAAGTACTCAATAAGTTAGCCATATGTGTTCATTGTGAAAGACATATAAGTATACCTCACCACATAAAGGGAAAAATAAAAGTATGCCTTGCTTGAAGATATAAGGTGAACCAATAAGTAAATACATACCATAAGTCATCAATAAGTTTATCGACAAAGAAGAAACAAACCATTGGTCTAGCAAGACCTTGCATGCACTCGCAAATATAAATGAGTATGAAAAACAAAGTAGATGTACTCATCGTGTAGGTATCAAATGTGCATTTAGTCCATTGGATTGTATCTAGGCACCTGTGAAATCCTGCATGTACTCGGAGACAAAATTGAGTGTGATGAAAGAGAACATATGAGCTCACCCTGGAAACAAACGAGTGCCTTGAAAACAATACGAAAACATGTGAGAAGCACCTTCGCATATTTGAAGTAACATATCCAAGAAGTAATTATATCAAAGCTAAATAGAAAAGAAACATTGAAAGAAAACATGTTAGCATGTTAACATTGTAAAACATTCGGCAAGTCCTTTTCTTCCATAGGATGGACTAGCTTATGAAAGTAAAGGTGGTGTTGAATACATGAGGAGCAAGTCAAGCAAGATGTTAGCTTATAAGAGAGAAAGAAACATTAGATAGACATTTTATTTTGCATATCAAGCACACCTACATGATCTTTACCCTACTCTAGATCAAATACAATGGATGGCCCATAGGCATGCTTGATTAACAAAAGATGAAAGAGAACCTGCTTTCAAAATCATAAGATAATCGAAAGTAAATCTCACCTTCAAAATAACATAAAACATTTAGGAAATCAAAAGTAAATGATAAGATAATTGAAGAAAATCTAGGCTTCAAAACAACACAAAATATTTTAAAAGCTCCTTTGAATCAATCAACTCATGCTTAAAGTAAAGCTTGATATAGAATATTTGGCAAGTCTCTTTAACCGAGATTCATGGAAACTTGAAGCTACAGATAAGCTTGTTAGCAAAACATAATAATACATGTATTATCATTGCTACAATGATATCATGGTTTTCAATCATGTACAACATTAAAGAAAGTTAGTTTATCTCTATACCAACAGGCAAAGAAAAGCTCCAACACATAGATGTATGTCATAGTGATTGCTAAAAAACAATCAAGTTTTGTGAGGCACCCGAGTATAGATATTGACAGAGCTCATTGGTTGAAGGGCGTTCTATGAATGTTGAGTAGCAAAGCACTTACACAAAGACTCAGCAAGCGCTGAACTAAATAAGAAGCTGGTCAGTAAAGGATGCACTAAATAAAAACTAGCTTAATATATGTGAAGCATCATTGAATTTTACTTTTGCAAAAGCAGCATGAAACCACAAGTGCTGAAGTGCTAAACTCTTGTTTTCACTAATGACCTAATAGAAATAAAAAATTGCTTTCATATGGTAGATAAGCTTTGTCCAAATGATTTTCTCAATCAACTTTCTGGTCTATTGAACGTATATAATTATCAATGCAAAAGCATGTAGATTGGGCTGCTTTACTCTTAACGACAAGATGAGACTCTACTTGGCATTGATTAGATAAGATCTTGATCCCTAAAGATTGACTATGCTTACAACAACAATTCAGTGCTCTTGGTTTTTATGTATATGACCGGTGGGTGTTGGGTCTCGTCTTCATCTAAATTTTTTTGGAGTCCTATAGCTAAAGAAGTTTGCTTAATGTGATTGAGCATCTTATTTCTTTATGTGGGAATGTAAAAGCATGATATGCGAGTGTGTTAAGTCCAAGGGAATGCAAATACTAAGTGCAAGATGGTGTGATCAACTAGTGGAGACTGAAAGCAAGAGGGCAACATCGTATTAGGAAGCTTGTTATCATTAAGTCTATTTTTTAATTGCTTTTTCTTTTGATTGAAATATTGTTGATTCTATGAAAGACCTTTTCCATCCTCATGTCCTAGATCAAGTCCTCTCTAGTTATAGGTGTTCATCTTCCTATCCAAACACTCTTCTACCAGTTTATTGAGAGCAGGCAGCAAAAAGAAATAACCATATCTTTCTTACCTGAAATCGGAATATAGTGATCCAACAAGTCAAGATAACTGACGCATATGCTTTGAACAGACCATTATGAGCCGTTTTTATCAATCATGACCACAACACTGATTCGCGATGCATCTTTGATAATTTTTGCATATCAATTCAAAACCTAGCAATCAAGTAGTCGAAATGATAAGAAAGGACATTCTGTGAATGATCGCATTGCCAGATTGACAAAAAACATATCGCTTTCTCCTCACAATCATGCTAGAGAGTGTAGCGAGGCTCTGATACCATGTTGAGAGGAAGAGAAACAAGAGAGATATAGATACAAGAGTTGCTCCCAAGGAAGTGATTCTGTTCATAGATCATATGCATATATATAGTTGAGGACTAGGCTAAGTTAGGACAAGCCTTATATAGCTCTAACAGACATAGTGGGGTGGTAGCAAGCTAAGGGTGTCCACTTTTTGTTCACTCCCCAATCCTAAGGAGGTGGAAAAACAAGCTTTTTAGCACACAAAAATGCAAATCTCACCTACTTCCCTATGGATCTAGTCTTTGAAGTCTTCTGACACAACATCACACTTGCTATTGTGCACACAATCGTATAGTCTGATCGAAAATTCGATGCACACACAAAAAATTTCTGTGTCACACGGCATGGTTCCAGGGTGGTCACACGTTTGTCACGAACAAAGAGTGTCATATAAAATTCTAAATTTCTCACTCATTTTAGATTAAATGTTATTGAAACTTTGTAAGTGGTCTCTTTGCATTATGTAGAGCTTAACTTGATTTATTGGTAATTTTTTGAATGATTTATCTAATTATAAATAATTATTTATAATAAATAAAGTCATAAAATACATGCATTTTAGTAGCACACCACATTTTTTTAGTATTTTGAATAATTAAGCAAATCCAATTCGGTGGAAGGTTAGTAGGCACATAAGGGTGTGTGGTTGAATCATCAAATCCCAAATCCAACGGTTAGATTTAGGAAGATTGAAGTTTAATTTTTACTTTTACTCCTTAGAGGATCAACAAAGAATATTAAAAATAAATCTAGTAATTCTCAAACATAACCAAACATTTCAAAAATGTCAATATTTTTAGTTCTCTGCATGATGAATAAGAGAAAAAAATTTTGGTTAAATTTGAGCAAGGGAAACATACGATATGGCCTCCAAGAGTGAAATCTCCCTTTTGTGGGTGAAAAAGGGCCACCCAAGCCTAATACCAAGACAAGGTAGGCTTGGTATTAGGCTTGGTGAGGTAGGCTAGGAGCATCACCGATCCTAGTGGCAAGCCTTTGGAGTCTACATGCTGCCCATGTGGAAGGCTGAGTCATCAAAACCATGCCACGTTGTTAGACCACGTGGTGCCATCTCATCAAGCAGATGTGACATCACTCCTTGCCATGTCACCTTACATTGCCACACGTGCTACCACACGTGCTGCCACATGTGCCACCTCATCATTCCACATCATGAGCCATGTGATCACACAATGCCACCTTGGCATACCTCCTCTCCTGGCCACGTCACCAATCCCTCCACCTCAATTTGCCATGTCATCTACCACCTCATGAATGCCAACTCGTCATGCCCAGTACCACATCATGACCATGCAGGAAGAGACTATATTACCACATCATGACCATGCATGGTGCCACATCAGCCAGATGTATACACATGACGATGTGCGATGCATACAATACCTCGATCGAGGTACATATGATGGGTGAGGCATACATTACCTCATTCGAGGTATGTGACCGAGGAGACATACAGATACCTCGATCGAGGTTCATACATACATGCATGCGCAATGCACTAAATACCTCGATCGAGGTATAAGCTCTGATCGTGGCTCTGGGCATAGCAGACCTCTCCACCAAAACTAAGCCAATTAGTATCAATCTTAGCACCTCTCCACCAATAATAATGAAGAGCAATCTAAGAGCAATCTAGTGGATGAGTTGAGGCTCTCTATAAGACACCACATTTTGGTTCATTTCACCCATTCTTAGCCATTCTTGCCTCCTCATCACTTTGTCACACCTTCCATCCTACTTTCATTGAGAATGGGTTCTCAAAGCCGTAGAGCTAGTAGACGTGAAAGATGTAGGAACCCCCCCCCAAATCTCATTGACGAGGAGCACAAGCGGAAGGCTCGTGAGCGCAAGAGAGCCTCTAGAGCTCGAGCTCGCGCTGCCACCACTGATCCACCTCCAGCTCTACCTCTACATCCCACCTCCACCCCCACCCCCACCTCCATTGTCCCCCCATGCTCATCCGCTCCCCTACCTCTAGCCTCCGCCCTTCCCCTAGCCACCTACATTTTGGCCTCCACCTCTACCTCTTCCCCCTCCACCCTCCCCCCTCCCCCTTCCCCTCCCCCTCCCCCCGCTCCGCTTGGCGCCTCCCTTCCCCCGTCCACCCTACCATCTCCCATTGATCCCGTTGCCCCACCTTGCAGCAGCAGTGTTGCTTCACGACGTGACTTGCCGAAGTCCACTATCCGTCGTCGTGCTAGCAAGATTGTGCAGTCTTTTTTTTGTGACCTCACGCCAGCTTCACAGTCTTCTCTTCTTACGTCCCTGATTGATCACCCTGACTTGGTAGAGTGTAGGAGGCTTGCTGGTCTTGGTGCACGTAGAGATAGGGTTGTATCTAGCGAGGTCCTTAGCAGTGTTCGACGTTCCTATGCTTCTATTAAGCATAGGAACTCCAGTGATGCCTTGGCAGCACGTCGTGCTATTGTGGCTGCCATTAGTAGACCTCATATGATAGGCCATGTGCGTACCGCTTCACGTCTTCTTCAGATTGCACCGCGCACATTGCGAGCAGGCATCATTAGGAGGTAGAGTCTAGACGATAGTGAGACTGATGCTCTTTGGGCTTCGAGTGGTCGTGCACCTCGCAGCGATCGTGTTGGATGATTCCACTAGGTCCTTCATACAACAGTTTTGGGAGGAGCATTGCAGAGCATCCCCGGTGTTCAAGAAGGCATTGCAGAAGAGGGTGTCACGCAGTGTGTACATTGAGCATGGTGCATGTTTTTTGGAGTGTACCCAGACTGAGTTGTACACTCAGTTTGTAGACGCGCACCCGGAGTTCAAGATTGGGCAGAGGTCATTTGAGCGATGCAGGCCATGGTTTGTGCGATGCTCTCAGGAGCGTGACACATGCTGTTGTCGCTACCATGTGGATTTTGGATTGATGTATGACGTATTCCGTTCCCTTGATGGTCATAGGGGAGTGGTTCCTACTAGCCCTCGCGACTTCATTCATTCCATATTGTGTACACGAGATGGTGATGCTTTATTCCACTCCCTTGATTGTGTGGAAGGCACGTGTACTTTGTGTGGTGACTTTGCCAGAGTGCCACGAGTTGCACTAGATACTTGTGATGTGCAGATGGTTCGTTGGCAGCAGTATGAGTACTGTACCTTGACATTAGATGGTGGTGCACAGTCGAGGAGGTTGCAGCTTGTGGGGAAGGAGACACCACGTGTTGTATTCATTGACTGTTTTCGAGGGAAGCTGTACCGCTACATACGCCACTTGCACACTGCGAAATGGGAGGATCGTCAGTTTCGTGCATGTTTGAGGACATTTCCTATAGGGGTGGTTGTCTCAGTGGTGGACTTTGCGGAGAATTACACCTTTGCACCACAGCATGAGATCCAATCGGAGTATTATTTCTCCGAACAGGTGACGTGTGATTGAGTATTGATTTTTTCCCCGCCTCTTTATATTGAATTATTTCAATAGTCATATTTTTTTTTCAATGCCATATTGCAGGTTGCTATATTTGTGCACATTAGCTATCGTCATGCACAGGCTCATGTGGATGGCATTGATAGCACCATGGACTCACGCATCATTGTGCAAGAGTATCACTTCTACATTAGTGATGATCGATCGCATGATGCCCATTTTGTGCAGCATTGCTTCACTTTGCATGATAGTTTCTTGAGGGATCATGGTGTCACATGGCAGCGGCGCTGGATCTGGTCAGACGGTTGCGGCGGTCAGTTCAAATCCGCTAGACAGTTTTATTGGTTTTGCAGATGGCACCGTGAGACAGGCATTCCGATCACATGGAGCTACTTCGAGACAGGGCACGGTAAGGGAGAGCACGATGGTGCAGGTGCTTGCGTGAAGCGTGCTTTGCGTCGATACCAGTTGCGTCACAGTGCCGATCGCTTCAAGGATGCACATGATGTGGTGCGGTGGTGCAGCCAGCACTTATCCACTAGTGCTACGTCCTCGTTTCAGTCGCGTGACGATAGGGTGGTGAGCCGGTATTTTTGGTGCGTGGACATTGGGAGTCTTGATCGGTCGAGGCCTTTTGATTGTCATTCTGTGCCTGGCACTCTTGATTTCCATTCCATCAGGAGCGTAGGTGAGTCTCACCCCGCGATCTTTTCTCGACGGTTTGCATGTTTTTGCTCTGCATGCATTGATGATGATTGGGGAGGGTGCTCCATGATACCATGGGCCGATCCATGGGTACGGCGAGTGCTTTCTCCCTTCCAGCCTTGGGAGGAGATACATGATGATCAGGATGCGGGATTCAATTCCTCTAGAGATTATGACCAGCTTACAGATATTTTGCGTATTGGTGATATCTTCGCGGTTATTGCTTCGGAGGGCAATGAGGAGGGTGTGGATTATTACTTGTTGCGATGCTCTATGCTGAAGAGTGTGCTGAATGAGGATACAGTGGATGGGCATGGGATGCACTTCAATGCTCATAGCATGATCGTCGGTGGCCACTATTTTCAGCAGATACAGAGGCGTGGTCGCTATATTGAGTTCCAGGAGTACATGGCGGATCGGGAGGCATACATGTATTCTCATCTTGTTGTTGGGATCAAGATTACTTTGAGTCGTGTTCGCACTCGCAAGGCGACGTCCACTCCACGATGGCGCCTTGCAGTGGCGGATCACGAGAGCATACTTGCAACTATTGGCATGAGAGCTGATCCTGAGGAGTAGCACATTACATATCTTATTTTTTGGGATCATCAGTTGATCAGATTGATTTTTATTGGGTATCACTAGTTGATTACACTCTTTTGTATTCGATATGTATAGGCTCACTGTGTGACCGTACCATTGTAATTTTCATGGACTCATATTTTGTATTTCACTATGATGGCTGTATACACATTCATACACATCATTGTATTAGATTCTATTTTTAACATGATGTCCGATGTCTTCTCAATGGGATTTGTTGTGTTTGTAATACAAAAAATTGTTTATTAGTAGTAATGTTGTAATTTGTTTTGTGCATTAGGACATTTTAAAAACGTGACTAAGAAAATTCGCGCACGTACTAACGAAATACGTGTGTGGACTTGCTTGTTGGGGATGAAACTTCGCACGACTCTTAGGCCACCCTAGACATACATCCACGCAAGATTCGGTCTGAATTGATTTGGTGTGCGCCACGTGGAAGGTACAATGCGTACATTTTTACAATCCCTACTATCACTCGTGACTACGTATGAGCTATGGCGCATGTACTAACGAAATGCGCATGTGGACTTATCTGTTGGGAATGAAACTTCGCACGACTCTTAGGCCACCCTAGACATACATCCATGCAAGATTTGTTCTCCAACTTATTTGGTATGCGCCACGTGGAAGGTATAATGCGTACATTTTTACAATCCCTACTAGCACGACTACGTGTGAGAAATGGCGCACGTACTAACCAAATATGCATGTGGACTTATTTGTTGGAGATTAAACTTTGCACGGCTCTTAGGTTACCGTAGACGTACATCCACGCAAGATTTGGTGCCCAACTGATTTGGTATGCGCCACGTGGAAGGTACAATGCGTACATTTTTGCAACCCCTACTAGCACGACAACGTATGAGCTATGGCGCATGTACTAACGAAATACGCGTGTGGACTTATCTGTTGGAAATGAAACTTCGCACGACTCTTAGGCTACCGTAGACGTACATCCACGCAAGATTTGGTGCCCAACTAATTTGGTATGCGCCACATGGAAGGACAGTTGCGTACATTTTTATAATCCCTACTAGCACTCGTGACTATGTATGAAAAATGGCGCACGTACTAATGAAATACGCACGTGGACTTATCTGATGGGGACGAAACTTCACATGCCTCTTAAGCTACCCTAGACGTACATCCATGCAAGATTTGGTCTCCAACTGATTTGGTATGCGCCACGTGGAAGGACAAATGCATACATTTTTACAATTTCTACTAGCACGACTAAACCCTAAACCCTAAACCCTGGACCCTAAATCCTAAACCCTGTTGGGAACGAAACTTCACACGCCTTTTAGGCTACCCTAGACGTACATCCACGCAAGATTTGGTCTCCAACTGATTTTGTTTGCGCCATGTAGAAGCAATCCCTACTAGCACGGCTAAACCCTAAACCCTAAACCCTAAACCCTGGACCCTAAATCCTAAACCCTGTTGGGGACGAAACTTCACACGCCTCTTAGGCTACCCTAGACCTACATCGACACAAGATTTGGTCTCCAACTGATTTGGTTTGCGCCACGTAGAAGCAATCCCTACTAGCACGGCTAAACCCTAAACCCTAAACCCTAAACCCTGGACCCTAAATCCTAAACCCTGTTGGGGACGAAACTTCACACGACTCTTAGGCTACCCTAGACGTACATCCATGCAAGATTTGGTCTCCAACTGATTTGGTTTGCGCCATGTAGAAGCAATCTCTACTAGCACGCCCTAGACGTACATCCATGCAAGATTTGGTCTCCAACTGATTTGGTTTGTGCCACGTAGAAGCAATCCCTACTAGCACGGCTAAACCCTAGACCCTAAACCCTAAACCCTGGACCCTAAATCCTAAACCCTGTTGGGGATGAAACTTCACACGCCTCTTAGGCTACCCTAGACGTACATCCATGCAAGATTTGGTCTCCAACTGATTTGGTTTGCGCCACGTAGAAGCAATCCCTACTAGCACGGCTAAACCCTAAACCCTAAACCCTAAACCCTCGACCCCAAATCCTAAAACCTGTTGGGGACGAAACTTCACACGCCTCTTAGGCTACCCTAGACGTACATCCACGCAAGATTTGGTCTCCAACTGATTTGGTTTGCGCCACGTAGAAGCAATCCCTACTAGCACGGCTAAACCCCAAACCCTAAACCCTAAACCCTGGACCCTAAATCCTAAACCCTGTTGGAGACGAAACTTCACACGCCTCTTAGGCTACCCTAGACGTACATCCACGCAGGATTTGGTCTCCAACTGATTTGGTTTGCGCCACGTAGAAGCAATCCCTACTAGCACGGGCTAAACCCCAAACCCTAAACCCTAAACCCTGGACCCTAAATCCTAAACCCTGTTGGGGATGAAACTTCACACGCCTCTTAGGCTACCCTAGACATACATCCACGCAAGATTTGGTCTCCAACTGATTTGGTTTGCACGACGTAGAAGCAATCCCTACTAGCACGACTACATGTTAGCGTACCACCAAAGTCAAAAGAAAATAGTAAAATTAAATTGTGGCCTAACATGTCACACCTTCCTTGTACTCCCATACATGAGTGGAGTTTAAAAGGGAGAAGTGGGATTGTTAATATGTGTATATTTTTTTGGTGCATAGCCTGTGCAACAACCCTTTCTTTTTACATAAACCAAATACCAACACTTTTCCTTATACCAACCGCCAATCCTTTCTCTTGTACATAAACCACTAAATGCAAAAGAAAATAGTGAAATAAAATGGTGGGCTAGCATGCTACACCTTCCTTGTATTCCCGTATACATGCATTAATTGCCAATTGTGTTGATTTCTCTTCTTTATGTTCATTATCTTTTATACATGCATAATAATTAGATTGGTGCATTGGCAAATGTCATATTAAGGAAATTGAAATAGTCCTTAGAAACTTGGAAGGCATATGTGATTGTGATTTGGAAGGCACATGTGATTGTGGTTCGAATATGACAAACAATTAGGTCTTGTTTTCTTTGATCACCAATTAGCACAAGTATTGTTAACAATAAGAGACAAATTAAACATTGAGTCATAATAAATAACAGCAAAATCATGCAAAGGACAAGTCTAACTCCATTTTTGAAAAAAATCCCCAAAAAATTTATATTTTTTAAAAATTGTAGGGACAAAATAAAAAAACTAGAATTGTGAAAAAAGAATGCATAAAATATTACTTATATTTTATTGCAGAACCTAAAAATGTCTAGTATTACCATTTGCAAAAAGTATTCTCTCCTTTAATTTAAAAAACATGACAAATTGCAAAGGAGAAGAAACTGCTTCATTCAACTAAGAGAGTTGCTAGAGCTTTTTCTTTGATATACCAATCGTTTTCTATGCAAGTGCCCATATCAAATCCATATAAAAGAATTTCTACACCCTACAAACTAAGCATGTCCACACATTGGTGATTTCTAGAATTTTTTCGTTTTGTCATGTTGTTTAAGTATCTCTAGATCACACATTCCCTCAAGTTCATTGGTGTTGAAAGAATTTTTTATCAATTGATTTACACATAGGTAACAACATTGCCCTCGGAGTCATGGATAAGTTTTGTACCAGTATACATTTCTAGAATACTTTTTGTAGTAAGCATAAATTGAAAGTTGGTAAAATTGATGTTACTTTAATATCTAATTTCATTTGATGAAACAATTTTACATTGGGCTATGGCATTGTCTAAAAAAAGTAATTTTCTTTTTATACAAATTAGTTTATCAAATGGTTGAATTTCAACATATTTTGATATTAAGATCGGAAGGCTAGATTTGGAAGCATGAATATGACAATAGTTGTCTTTTTAAAAAATTGATGAAAATTTGGATTTTGAAACACACTTTATTGACAAACATGAATAGAATAAAATTTTTGTTTAAAAAATGAAAAACTTTTATCAGCAAAATAAAATTTTCATCCAAAATAAGATGAATTTTGATATGTTTAATGTTTAATGTTTGCAATTAATGTTTAATGTTTACAATTACTTCACATGGCATTCTTTTTTAAATACCTTATGTATTAAACAAACTATAAACTGAGATAAACTGAGATAAACAAAGTGTGAAGAACATCATGAAAGTACGAAAATGCTCATACATCATAAAAGTGGGAACAATATCATGAAAGTACCAAAATGAATCTATACATCATCATCATCATGCTGCAAAAGTGCATCCCTATACAAGAAACGTGTGAAGCCTAAACAATCAATCTGAATCTGAATCTAATAACTCTACATATGATCCTCTAGTGGAACGCTGACGTGGCTCCTATATGACTCGCTGCCCAACCGTCCGCTGTGTGCCCTCAGGCAATGCCGGCTCAGATGGGCCAGCCTCATCACCTGCATGAGATGGGCCAGCCTCATCCTGATGAAGAGGAGGGCATGCTGCACGCGCCACTGCTGCCATCTTTGCATCCCTCGCCTCCTCTATGTACGCGCGTCTCAGCTCCCATAGCCGTGCATCTGCGAATACTCATGCCTCAAATCCAGCGCGAGTAATCGTCTCTACATGTGAAATACGTTGGTCTCGGCCCCGCCCTAGCTGCTGCTCCACCCACTGCTGCAATGATGTCTGCAGCTCTGCCTCTCGCTCAATCCGACGTGCCTCCTCCACTCGTGCCTCGTCACCTGGCATGAAGTCACCGTACGAAAAGCGTCATGGAATGCATGATGCAACCACCGATGTATCTGCACCCTTCTGCATCAGCAATGCTCTCTGTGCCTCCTCCCTGTAGTGCTCTGTCAGGACTACACGGGCGAATGGATCAACAGCCTGACGATGACCAGGATATAGATCATCCATGCCCAGACCTCTGTATGTCACCACATCAATGTCGGCAAAGCATACAGGGCACACTGAACGTGCCACCATGTGGCGGGTCATGCAGTGGAGATGTGCGATGTGGCCGCACCCTAGTCCAAACCACCCTACGGTGTCAAAGTCCTCGTGGCAGAGGACACAAGTGGCAGTAGGAAGCCTCGCTACGACTGCTGCATCTATCGGTGTCCTAGTCGGCACATCTACAGGAGGAGCAGGGTATAGGGCCACACTGGGGTCGATCCTATGGCACGACGGATCACGACTAATATGCCTCAACTGCAAGATATAGTGCTCTGCGCGATGGTATGCTATGCGTGTCCGAATCCTCTGCTCCTCCAAATCTGTCTGCAAGAGTCGTACGCGAGACTCCATCTCCTGACGCATCTGATGTGCCTGCAATGCAAACATGTCGCGTACATGGTGAGAATTAACCAAAAAACTTCAGTTCAAAACATGCTACAAAAAAATAAACTAACATAATCAAAATAACTAACCTCGTCCCTAGACTCGGCCAACACAGCCTCCAACTCTGCAATCCGTCTGTCTCGAGCCTCCAACTCGTGCTGAGGCACCGTAGATGTGGGAGGTGGTGTAGATGTGGGACGCTCCATCGATGATCGAGGTGGGGGAGGTGGAATCGCAATAGATCTCGATAGGGCCGAGACCATGTGCTGCAAGGATGATGCCACTGAATGAACATCCCCTCTAATCTGTCCTCCCACCGCTCGCAATGCCGGTGCAGGGATGGTGTGCAACTCTGGTCCCTCGCGTTGACGCCGAACACCTACAATCTGATGCTCCTGGCGCCCCATCCTACCACGTCCCGCTCCTGATCCTGGACGGGTACTGAGGTAGTCCACCCGATGACCAAGGACAAACTCAGCATAAAGCTGCATGGCAAACGACCTCGCTATCTGGCGGTTGTGAGGCAACCGACCACCATTCACAGTAAGATATCTCGAATAAATGTGTGCTGCTATGATGGGGTGCCTACACCGTAAAATATGCAAGGGGAGCCCTGATCGTGGTCCCAAAACATGTCGTCCAAGGCCTCCCTGTGATGTGACTCCCGCTCAAACAACTGTCGAATCGCTCTCCAATCCAAGCCACCACCAGTGATCTCCACCTCGGCCTGTGCCTGAAAGCTATCCACAACGTCCTCAACTGTCTCCAATCGACTCAGAGCCTCAATAACTGAATCCAGCTCGCAACCAAGTGAGGGGGTGCCCTAGCATCCTGCAGTGCCCTCATCTCAGCTCTCAGCATCTCTATCTGCATACGAATAGTGGTGCTAGAACCTGTGCGCTGGCTGGCGCATGCACAAAAAAAACACATGGAAATTAATATTCTATTTGGGTAATGAAAATAATATTCTATTCAATATGATTTATAATCTATTTACATAATGAAAACTATTTGTACGTACTCCTTGATGAGGTAGATCCTATGCACCTACCGACCGGTAGATGGGCCAAATGTGTGGCTCAATATTAATCAATATTATTAATAATTCTTAATTTTGATTAGAATTTTTTCACTCTAGTCGTTGCATTTTAAAACTTAGATGTCTCAAATATTTTCTCCTTATATGTTTTCCTTTTTTCACTTTTTATCCAATATGAAACTTTTCCACATGTGGTGTAAGGACCACATTGTCCACTAATGGCCCCTATACTAAGGATAGATAGTGGAGAGGTTTGGTTAATAAGACCTTCTTTGAATGCTTTACTGCCTTGGGTTTGTAATAGATATGGAGGAGATAGAAGGATACCTAATACATTACTTTGAACGATACACAAGCAAGGCGCATCTAGTATTTCTCGGACTACACATTAAAAATGAGAGCGGGTTCACACTACAGACCTTTTAAAGTGAGAACTTTGAGAAAATAATTAAGCCTTTTCAATATTATCTATTTTGGTTGGGCAATCCACCTCAACTACTGGCCATTCCTATAGATCATCACTTGGTTCAAGACATTTTGTATAAGACTCACTCGACTTCTAGTTGTAAAAATAGTTTTGGGATGAGATCATCCACATATGTAGCAACAACAAAGGGCACAAGATCCCTAGAAGAGGATTCAAAAACTTTGAAAATTAAATCCTTGGATGTCCCTATGCAATGGGAAGGGTTGCATACGATAACTAATGTTAATTTTGGTTGAGCTCAAGTAATAAGCGTCACCGTTGCCTATGGTTGGACTAGCAAGAAAGAGACCACCCTTGCTTACAATGAAACTAGCATATAATTCCTTGAGCATGTGGTTGACATTCCATGTGTGACATAGTTTCAACGAGGGAAAGGAGATATGTAGCATCCGCACTATTTTGGTTATGAGGTGGTTCACGTGATTATTGATACAAAGTCTTTTTGGGAAAACATCTTAGTCATTTGTAAAAGACAAGATAAATGTTGTTAACATTAGTCATAGGTTTCCCTACAGTGCAAAAAGGGATGTATGTGTGCCACATGGCGAGCTGCCATGTAGCAAACAACATGGAATGGGATGCTTCAAATGTCGACTCTTGAAGGTTATGGAGTTCTCTCTCTCTTAAGTCTCTTATCTATGATCATTAAGGGATGATTAGGAGAGATTCAGTCATTAACAGGCTCTATTTGAACTTAGGTCTATAGTTGATCAAAACACTTGCATATATTAGCATGAATGTGGAATGAATATAGATCCACTAGAGTCCCATGTGCAATGAATGTTAGGTATTCTAGTTAAACTTTTAGTTTCTCTATGGCGTATTTCTTTCTTCTTATACATATAAGAGAAGTAGATGAATTATGGAACTAGACAACAAACATGATCAAAGTGCTAGATCTAAAGCATGCCATAGTGATAGCATAAGAATCTCAAACAGTTTATAGGCACAGACCGTAATATTCGAGTTCTTGAAGACCCATCCAAATATTCTCAATCTTGTAATATTCTTTTTTCAGTTATGCTAGAGTCTATGCATAACTTAGAAGAATTAGACATTTGCAACTCCATGTCTTCTTAAGGTCTAAGCCACTATTTCATGTCTTCTTAAGGGATATTGAAGATTTGGACTAAGCCACTATCTAGGCATTTCCAAGCTATAGCCTTATCATGCATGCTTAGTCTAATCAATCTATTGACTAATAGGGGACATATGCCTTCAACATATTTCCTAGTAGAATCGATCCTTACTAATTGCCAAATAGTTAAAGGATGATTTATCATTAGTAATTTCCCAATATATTAGGGATGATTACCCAAGCTTAAACCTAGTTTCCTTCTAAAGAACTTGCTTGTCCCAAAGTGTCTAGTCAACTTCAAGCTTTGGTCACCAACCATGTCACTAGTCAATCTTTAATGTCCAACTCCAATAGTTGACTAGTAGGTTTATGTTTGTGTATTAATTCGATTAGTCGAGCGAGTCTTATACAAAATGTCTTATTAATTTGATAAGTCGAGCGAGTCTTGTGCCTCATTAAACGTTTTTTAAATTTAAAATTTTCACATTTTAAATTTTAAATGTCGTAATTCAAAAATAAAAAAAAAATTACAAATGCATTTCAAATTTATAAATACTTAAAAATTATTCCTATGAACGTTTTTTTATTTAATAAAAATAGCTCTATTTAACAAAAAAAAATCTCATTTTCACATTTTAAATAAAAAATGTCGTAATTTACAAATTTCAATAAAACATTAAAATGCATTATAAATTTTGAAATTTTTTATAATTTTCCTTATAAACTAAAATTTAATTAAATTCTACCAAAAAGAAAATGCTACATTAAAAAAACAGAAATATAGAACTCCTAATTCAAAAATTTTAAAAAAATTTACAAATGCATTTCAAATTTATAAATATTTTATAATTATTAATATGAACGTTTTTTTATTTACTAAAAAAGCTCTATTTGAAAATACAATTTCATTTTCACATTTTAAATAAAAAATGTCGTAATTCATAAATTTCAAAAAAACATTATATTGCATTTCAAATTTAGAAAATTTTTATTATTTCTCTTTTAACCTAAAATTTTTTATTATTTCTCTTTTAAATTCTACCAAAAAGAAAATGCTACATAAAAAAAACAGAAATATTTAACATTTTCACATTTTTAATAAAAAATGCCTCATTAAACGTTTTTTAAATTTAAAAATTTCACATTTTAAATTATAAATGTCGTAATTTAAAAATTAAAAAATAAAATTTACAGATGCATTTCAAATTTATAAATATTTTATAATTATTAATATGAACTTGTTTTATTTACTAAAAAAAGCTCTATTTAAAAAAAAAATTAATTTTCACATTTTAAATAAAAAATCTCGTAATTCATAAATTTAAGAAAAACATTAAAATGCATTTTATAATTTTTCTTATAAACTAAAATTTTAAATTACGTTTTTTAAAATTAAAATTTTCACATTTTAAATTATAAATGTCATAATTTAAAAATTAAAAAAAAAAATTTACAAATACATTTCAAATTTATAAATATTTTATAAGTAATAATATCAACGTTTTTTTATTTACTAAAAAAAGCTCTATTTAAAAAAAATTTTAATTTTCACATTTTAAATAAAAAATCCCGTAATTCATAAATTTCAGAAAAACATTAAAATGCATTTTATAATTTTTCTTTTAAACTAAAATTAAATCAAATTCTACATAAAAGAAAATGCTACATAAAAGAAAATGCCAACCTGGACTCTCCCGCTCCTGCCGTCCATCTCTGTCGATGTCAGTTCGTCGCTCTCCGTCGCTCGCGCTTTTCCGTCGAAGTCCGGCAAATCCGAAATCGGTGAATGAGGCAGAGCTCGATCAAGGTATGCGGAATGAGGGGAGTCGCTCTCCTTTTATAATAAAAATTAGGGTTTACCTACCTCGATCGAGGTATTCTTTCCATGCGCATACATCCCGGCACATATACCTCGATCGAGGTATTGGCATGCCACGATACCTCGATCGAGGTATTCTTGACATGCCCATACATCTCGGTGGCATGCCACAATACCTCGATCGAGGTATTCTTGACATGCCCATACATCAATTTACATTTACCTCGATCGAGGTATTGCCATGCCACGATACCTCGATCCAGGTATTGTGACATGCCACGATACCTCGATCGAGGTATTGTGACATGCCCATACATCTCGGTACATCCACGTCGATGGAGGTTTTGACATGCCACGATATCTCGATGGTGGTGTGTTAGCAGAAGCGGGATGCCAAGTCATGTGTCCAGCATACCTCGATCGAGGTATGTCATCCGCCCTGTTGGCTGCCCTGTCGGATGGCACATACCTCGATCGAGGTATGCTGGACATGCCACCTGACCTCGATCGAGGTTGAGCTGGATTGCCACAATACCTCGGACGAGGTAGATGTGGCATGTATAGCTGGCTTGCCAGCACGCCTCGATCGAGGTACAGGCTCGGTCCGGTGAAAAAGCTACATACCTCGATCGAGGTATTGGCTAGGCTCGGTTGTGCTCGTGTGTGATTTTCATTGGAGCTTATACCTCGATCGAGGTATAGGAGACCGAAGCAAAACCTTTGTATTTTCACTCGAGCGGGTGTCATACTCACCCGAAAGTGGTCCGGAAGTGGACACCCTTAGCTTGCTACCACCCAGTGCGAGAAATGTACTCAAAGTATTTATGAAAATCACTGTCTGAAGAGTGTCTAAATCGACTGCAATCTGAACTGTCGGTGAAGATAGAGTTGTAATATATAATCTAATCTATTTCAAGGATTGTGGAAGAGATCTAGGGTCTAGTGGCATGATTTGTGGAGTGAAAAGAAACCTTGTGAACATTCCAAGGCTGATGGCAACCCTTGAGATATTTTCTTCATATGATGGAGTAGTTTTTGTATCTATTGTTACCTATACTCCCATGATCAGTAGGTAGAACTTTAGGTGATATGGATGTGTATTTTTATTATTTCTCATTTTCGAGACATTTTCTCAAATAAATAATATGGGTAGCGGATTCGAATGGAGGATATTGCAAAAGTGGAAAGGCCACTTAGATGTAGTTAAAGAGATCAGTTGAAGGAAGTATATTTTTGCTACTAGATATGGATGAGAAACAAATCGTGTTGGCTGGGTGAAGGTGAAAATTGGAAGCTAAATGGTAGTCATCACCTTCAATATATACCCATGTTTTCAATGTTCATTGATATCACTCAGTCAAGGATGATATTGCTTAATTTATTCATCAAGGTGAGTCACTCGAGAGGTTGTGAGTACCAGATTTTATGTCAATACATAAGGTCTAGCTAATATATTATCCAATTGGCCAGATCTTATGTTGAAAACATGAGACCGTGTTGAACTAATGCAAGACATTATGCAATTTCTCATCACTTTTTCCATAAGGCCTACTTATCTAGAGACGCACACATAGACGCGCACACAGACACGTTTACTGAACTTAAAAAAAAACTTACGGGTGCGTCTATTTGCACATCTAGAGACCCGCATCTAACAACGCGTCTATATAGCAGACAGACATGCGTATAGATGCACATCTAGATGCCTAAATAGACACTCTTCTAAAAAACTGGGGTAATCTCAGCTGGTGTGTGGTGGTTTGGAGTCTATAGTGCCGACTCCTGGGGGGTGTTTAGAGTACCCGTCATATTCCCGTATAACTCCGCAGGACTGGGAGGGTGCCCTAAAAGATTATATAAGTCCTGCATGGAAGCATATTGAAGACACATGGCCAAGCTTCAAGGAAGAACCTTGGAGCTTGAGACTTGGATTGGGTATGGACGGTGTGAACCCATTTGGTCTCAAAAGCACGTCTTACAGTGTATGGCCAGTGATATTGGTGAATTATAATCTTCCACCCTCTATGACTATTAAGAAAGAACATGTTATGCTACCCCTTCTAATTCCAGGGAAACATAAAGTCAAAAATTCTGATGTTTATTTGGAGCCTTTGATTGACGAGCTAGAGATACTTTGGAGAGGTCACATGTTGCCTTGCCATATCTCTTGAGGTCAGTAATTATTCTCCCTTGGAAGCATTTTACACAATAGCCTGCACGTGAAGACTATAAATGAGGAAAAGCATTGATCCACTAGCATAATTCACCATGTTTGCAAAATAGACTTTAAAGCTTACTTGAGTAATGCATTCAAATTTGCATTGCTCCATCCATAGATGGTTTGCAAGTTTAGTAACTCAAGGGAGGCATGTAGAACAGAGAAAGTGGACCCCTCAAATAGTGGAGTCGATGC
This sequence comes from Dipteris shenzhenensis, assembly GCF_047967505.1. Classification (NCBI taxonomy): domain Eukaryota; kingdom Viridiplantae; phylum Streptophyta; class Polypodiopsida; order Gleicheniales; family Dipteridaceae; genus Dipteris; species Dipteris shenzhenensis. The sequence continues at coordinate 20,314,673 of NC_141607.1, forward strand.
TGCGGTAAAAAGATCATCCTGCTCCATGCTATCATGCCTCCCTTTGGATTGATGGACATCAAACACATCCTCCTCCATGGCTTCATGAGGTAATGGCGGAGGGCTACTATCACCATCACTCCATGCCTTCGTAACGGTCCCTCCTGAAGATCCCACCTCATATCGCCCATGCTTCGCCTCCTCACGGTGAGCATAGGGCAACATATGCGGGTGTGGCACTGCATCCTGTATCAAATTAAAATGGGATCATAACTCAAACATATGAACACCCATAGGTATCTCAATCAACCGTAACTCTTTAACACTTACCATGTTTACGGTCGCATCCCATTCTCCATACTTTGAGATGTGATTGAGTGTAATCCTGCGTGCACGATACATGTTTCCTCGACATCGATCACACATACATTTGACTTTTTGCTCCAACCACATTTCGCGATGGTGGATACGGAGGGATTCATCCTCACTGGAGCTACTTGTTGAAGATGATGACCTCATGAAGACATCCTACAAACAAACAACTCAAAAAAATTTGCTTTTCTTCAAATATTTTATTTTAAAACTCTATGGCGCGTCTAAAACCGCGTTTGTCTGTTCTGTGGTGCGCGTCTATAGGCGCATCTAAAATCGCATCTGCTCTGTGTATCTAGACGCGCAATTACATGCGTATTTAGACACACTATTAAACACGCTTATAGACGCAGTTTTTAAATCTACTTTTAGCGCGCTCGCTTTGCTTTTCTTCACATTACTTATACTTCGTGTGGCTTGCTTGCTTTGCTATTAACAGATCCACAGTTTCGATGCTTAAGAAAAAGGCACCCACACTTACTTCCAAGCTTACACTTAAGAGGAAGGCACCCACACTTACTTCTAGGCTTACAGGAGAAGAGGGCGAACAAGGAAGAGAAGAAACTTTGAAGAAGGAGAAGAAGCTTCCATACCTCTATCCAAGGTAAGTCTCTTTACGATTGATCTTTTTTGGAAGTTGCTCTCTTTGGATTTGTCCTTTGTCGTATCCAAGAAACGATTGATTTTGGTATCAGTGTTACGTTTTTGTGTCGGGCACATGTCCTTTTCTATTTTTTAGAATAGTCCCTCTGTCGGAGTGCGTCTAAAACCACATCTATAGGGGCGTCTAAACTGTTTGCAGACACAGACAGCCGCATCTATAGATGCACTATTATATGCAAAAATAGACGCGCTTCTCGGACGCGTCTATAGATGCGCTCCGACAATAATCTTTTCTTCCCTTCCCCTTTCTTCTCAGCTCAACAATAATCATCTTTTTTCCTTTTTTCTAGTTCATCATGTGGCTAGGAAGCTCTTCGGGCTCACCTGATCTCCGAGAGTCTATTTTTAGGGACTTATATAACCTCTTAGGGCACCCTTCCAGTCCTGCGGAGTTATATGGGTATATGATGGGTACTCTAAACACCCCTCAGGAGTCGGCACTACAGACTCCAAACCACCCCACACCAGCTGAGATTACCCCAGTGGAGTCAGCACAGCCCAGCCGGCTACATAGCTGAGGCCCTTGTCCCATGCTATCTTATACCCCTCCCCCATGCCGTCTTATTCCCCTTCCCCCATCCCGTCTTATGCCCCCTCCCCCATGCCGTCAAGAGGTCCTTCTGTCTCGTAGAGCTGTCGGCGTACTCCTGTGCAGTCGAGACTCGGTTTTCCAGCTACGAGTGGTCCACGTACTCCCGTGCAGTCTCCAGCTACGAGTGGCCAGCGAACTAGCTCTACACGACACAGTAGCAGGTGTAGTAGCAGGGAGAGTGCTGGGGGAGGCATGGCACAGTGCTTTGGGAGGGGTGGTGGTGGGGACGATGATGATTGAGATGATTTGGACGTGCCTCCGGGTGATGGTACAATCTTCTATGACATCACTCAGACATGAGGCATCTTGATGGATGCACGGGGGAAGGACATCATGGCCTTCATGCGCTCTGTAATTACTAACAATTACAGAGATTGCTTTATCCACTACAAAGACCATCCAAAGAGGTTGGCTGATGAGACCCTCGGTGCTATTCGCTCTAGGTATCCTAACCCCCCCAATCGTCAGTTCACAGATAAATGGGCCAAGTCAAAGATTGTTATGATACTTGGCAATAAAAGATCTTCGCTTAAGAGGCAGGCACTAGCGGAGCTTGCCAGCAAAAACGGAAATGCAGAAATGCAAAAACGAAAATGTAAAAATATAGAGATGCGGAAGACAAAAGTGCAGAAATGGAGATGCCGAAATGCAGAATGCTTAAGAAAAAAAATGCGGAAGTGCTTAAGAAAAAAAGCAGAAATGGTTAAGCAGAGATGTGGAAATGCAAAAATGGAAATGTAGAAATGCAGAAATAGATATGCAAAAATGCAAAAACAGAAATGCAAAAATGGAGATGGGAAAATGCAAAAATGAAAAAATGCAGAAATACAAAAACGGAAATGTGGAATTGCGGATGAAAAAATGCAAAAATTGAGGTGCAAAAATGAAAAAATCGATGCCGAATTTCAAAAATGCAGAGATATAGAAATGCTCAAAGATAGAAGCAGAATTGTGAAAATGCGGAAACAAAAATGCAAAAACAAAGATATCGAAATACAAATGCAAAAATAAAGATGTGGAAATACAAAAACAGAAAAACAAAAATGGAAATGGAAATACGAAAATGCAAAAATGGAGATGCAAAAATGCGAAAATAAAAATCTAAAAATGTGGAAATACTTAAGTGAAAATGCAGAAATGGAGATGCAAAAATGTGAAAATGGGAGAAACAAAAATGCAAAAATGTAAATGCAAAAATGCAAAAATGAAAAAATGGAGATGCGGAAATGCGGAAATGGAAATGCAAAAATGAAAATCCAAAAATGTAGAAATGGAAATGCAGAAATGGAAATACAAAAACAGAAATGCAAAAGCAGAACGAGAGAAAAACAAGGAAAAAGGTGGTCCATATGTTCGACCATCAAAATCTTGCCGAGATAGAAGGCCACCTTCTAATTCAAATTGAAGTACTTTATGGTACTGTGACATGAAGTTGGGGGTAATAAACTTCATGCACCTCTTCACTTCCTATTGCTTTTGAACTGAGTGACAAAGATATTTATCATTGAGAAAGGGACATTAAAAATAAGCTTTTATGCCAAGAGACCACACCTAACTTTCCTCCCTTAGATGATAATGAAGATGGTAACATCCCAAGTGATGTTGTACTCAAGCATAGGGAGAAGGAAAGGATCAGCAGAGGCCATAATCTCAGCAAGTGGCGGTCTGCGCCAAAGAGAAGAGCGATACGTTGTTGAAAGAAAATCTTGTGGCTCAACATGACATGAACTGATATATATCGAGGAGTTTGAAGGGGTTGATTGGGTCGGATGGATAGGTTCCGAGGAAACATTGCACCTCCTTCATAGATACCTTTACAATTAGCTCAAAACACTCTACAAACTGTCATTAGACACAGATGCCTATAACTTTCAGTAGAGACATGATATGAAAGATTCAAACACAAATAGAAATGCGGTTTGAGATGGGCTTCGCACTGATCTACACATTTTGTAAGGAACAAAGAAGCGGCAAGAAAGTTATGGGCGGTTTACTAGACGGGGGTAAAAACTATCATGAAAACATACTGTCAGACACAGAGACTCATGAATTTTGGCTATAGTATCTGATTCAAGGTCTAACAACATAGAGACATGCGTCTTGAAGAGGGATTTGCACTGATATAAGCTTTATCAAAATTGGACTACCGAGCGGAAAGTTATGAGCAAAACACTAACATGGGGTCAAACTATCATAAAAACTACCCTCCACCCATGCTAATTTCGCCTGAGCATGATGCTCCCTCAAGAATCCAACTTCATCAACGATCCACCACTCATAGATTTTGCCTAGAAGAGGGTAAGTAAGGAAATGGACCATGTCTATGCAATGAGCGGCCGAATAGAAAGAACTTTTAAGGCTTTGAAAGAAAGAAAAGGGAAGAGAGACTCAAGAGAATCAATACAAAGTGATCTGAATAGTCAATAGAGTGAGACTCCACTCCAATGCAACTCAAAATACTACAAACACAAGGGAGAAGAAGAGGTTTCATACCTACAAGAGGCAGCGGAAGCTCCAAGACTACTCATAGAAAGAGAATGAACTAGAGAGAGATGGACATGAGGCCTAATGGTGGAAGAGATGATGAACAAGGGAGAGGAGGGCTCCTTTTATAGAGATTTTGTCACCCTCCTTCACCCATTTACAATTGCTGCCTATAGATTCCACATAAGCCCGTATGTCACCATCCATGTCCTTTTTGGCTACTCTTGCCATGTGTCCCATCAAAACATGCTCAAGACTCTTAAAATATTGAGAAAGTCAAGAGTCTCCCCACATGGAGCCCATAGGGACCCTCTCTTTTCCATATGTCCACATCCTCCTTATTCCACATAGGAATTCGAGAAGGATTCCTCTTGATTCCACACTCCTCCACACGTCTTCCACATGCTTGGCACGTGATTCTTATATATGATTGACATGAGCCCACCTCTTTATATGACTCACTCTTCCTATTTTCTAAAAGCCCCATAATATCCCATACACAAATAACTCTCACCCCATACCAAGGTATTTATCATTCATATACATGGTATTTACAATGATCCATTCCACTCATCCCCTCAATCCCATATAATATCTTAGAAAATAGAAATAAGTGAGAGCTGCTAGGCTATCACTTGATACTCAAACTCTTATCAAACATAAAGAAAAACAATACCAATGCCAAATAAAAAAATATCAATTTTTGGTGTCACATCTTTCCCTCCCCAGCACATCCTCTCTAGTGACAGAGAAGGTCTGCTAGCCCTCAAGGTGGTTGAGCATAGAAGAATTTAAGGTGATACTCATTAGTGCATTCGGGTATCACCATGCCGAATCATCACAAAAGCATTGATAATACTTGCTCTTTTCTAGAATTTTGCGAATAGGCGCACACTGTGAGGACTTGGCAATGACATAATTGCTTGAACCTTGTTAGGATCCATTTGCAGGCCTTCTTCAGACACAATATGCCCCAACAAGACTACTTTTGTTTGAGCCAAATGACACTTGCTAGGATTTAGCTGACATCCTTTTTCTTCATCAATCCTAGCTAAGGCCATCTTTAACTTCTCCATGTGATCGATGCATCAAGAATAAATGTAAAAATCATTCAAAAACACCCTTATGAACTTTCCCAAGTAAGCCCTTGACTCATGAACCTTTGAAATATAGATGGTGCATTAATCAATCCAAAAGCCATCACTCTATAAGCAGAAACTCCCCAAGGTGTGACAAATGATGTCTTCTTTTGATCTTCCTCCCGAATGCGAATTTGAAAGTACCCAGGATAACCATCACATATAGAATACATCTCACGCCAAGTACTGGAGCTTATCACTACCTAATAGAGAATCACCAAGAAGCTCTTCATTGTGTTGGCATCATTTGCTAGGATTTAGACACCCTTTTTCTTCATTAATCCTAGCTAAGGCCATCTTTTACTTCTCCATGTGATCTATGCACCGAGAGTAAATGCAAAAATCATCCAAAAACACCCATATGAACTTTCCCAAGTAAGGCTCAAGCACTTGACTCATGAACCTTTGAAATGTAGCTAGTGCATTGGTCAATACCTCGAGGGCTGCTCCAGTAGCCCGGGTATACTGCTCCTCAGTAATCAACCCGTCATCATAGAAGTAGCAGAAACTCCCCAAGGTGTGACAAATGATGTTTTCTTTTGATCTTCCTCCCGAATAAAAATTTGAAAGTACCCAGAATACCCATCACATATAGAATACACCTCATGCCCTTCTATTTGGTCTAGTATTTCATCTTGGAATGGCAAAGGAAAATGATCCATCTTAGTGCATGCATTCAAAGGACGAAAGTCCACACAAACCTGCCACTTATTTCCTTTCTTTAGTGTGACAACTACAGGAGATATCCATTCTAAATCATCAATAGGAAAGATGAATCCTACCTCAAGTAGTTGTGTTACCTCTTTCTTTAGTGCCTTAGCTTGGATCACCCCCAATCGCCTTAAGCGTTGCACAACTGGATTGCTTTCTGTCTTCAACTCAATCTTGTGCTCCACAAGAGAGACTAGTCAAACCTGTGAATAGCTTGTTGCAAAGAGATATGGAAAATCATCTAGCATATCCAAGTACTGGAGCTTCTCACTACCTCTGATAGAGAATCACCAAGAAGCTCAAATTGCATTGGCATCATTTAGTGTGCTCCACATCCTCCACATGAAGTGTCTCTACAGAATCTTCTTGCACCACCACCTTTTTCCTTCCTGACTCGTCTTGATCAGCACCAAGATAAAGACCAAAGGCCACTCCTTCCACCTCACCCTCTGAGTTGGACTCCTCAGAGCTATGCCCTCTGTCTCTTCTTCTTCATTGGTTAAGTCAGAGCTCGAACTCTCTGATGTTGAAGACTCATCGGTTAAGTCAGAGCTCGAACTCTCTGATGTTGAAGACTCCTCCTTGACAACTTCCTTTTTATGGCTTCTAATGTTGTAGCGCACCTTCTCATCATTTCCCTGCAAAATCAATTCTCCAGTATCCCACTTTTGAACAGCCTTCACCTTGCGTAGCCAAGGCCTTCCCAAAATCAATGGATAGGCACGTGCATCTAGCTTGGTAGGGATCACTTGAAAAGTAGTCGGCACAAAAATTCCACATACATCCACTTCTAGATTCTTCACAACTCCCAAGGTCTTTACCCTACTGTTGGAAGCCAATTTAATGCGATAGGTCTCTATCATGGTCTTCTCACTCATGACATTAATCAATGCACCTCCATCAATGTACACATTAGAAATCACTTGACCATCAAGGATCACATCAACCAAAGGTACATCATCACCAACATCTATATCTATCTTTTGAACAACAGGAATGGTACATTTCTTCTTGTTCTTCTTGGACACTCTTGTGCTTGCTAGCTTTCCTCATTCCTTTCGTAGTTTTGGAGACAAAGCAACTAATTGACCAAAGGTGATATGAGCTCCCTTTTCTTTAAGGTCAAACAACAAGTCATAGCTTTCAATGCCTTGTCCTAAGGAAACTTTGACTAGCTAATTCTCCTTCTATATGCCTTCTTTTTCTTACTACGGTGTTTCTCTTCTTAATGTTCCTCATCTACTTCTTCCTTGCTTCCTTCTTCTTCTTTTGCTTTACCATTGCCCCATTTAGCCATCATTACCTCTCTTTCCTAATCCCCTGAAGAAGCTTCTAACAAGGATACTTGTTTTTCTTCTTTCTTTCTCAATCTAGGACACTTAGGGCAATAGTGACCTTTTTCATTACATTCATAGCAAGTGACCCTACTCTTATCTGAAGGCCTATCCTCACTCTTGGTGCTCTAGTGCTCTAGGTTGTCGTGCATTAACCAAATGCAATTTTAAATCAGAAAACTGTGCCATCAATTAGGAGATATTATGATCTAACTCAGAGGACTTTGGTACCTGAGGAGTGCCCATTACCTCCACCTTAGAAGTTAAAGCTGTTGAAGAAACAAAAGAGGATTCGATCTTTAGAGAAGTTTCTTTCTTGGTCGCAATGCAAAGTGCCTCCTAGTATGTTGTTAAATCTTTACTCATTACTTTTGAGCGAAGACAAGGCTCCAAAGCCATAAGAAATTTGCTCATCTTTAAGTGCTCCTTCCCTACGAGACTTTAAGGGGTCGATAATGTAGATGCCATAGCTTGCAAAGCGGCCCTTTCATACTTTGTCCATAAAGTTTCATATCGGATTGCCAACACAGAGACCATCTCACCCTCTCCTTGATAGAACTGGTCCAACTGCAACATCAAAGCATTTGGCGACTCCACGACTCCAAATCTCTACTTCATTGCAGTCCACCACTTGGTCCTAGTCCTCCTTGGTAGAGTTCGGCAAGGCCTCATGCCAACTCAAGGCTACACCTTCAAGAAAATGCTTGATCGACAATGCAAAGCATATCCGATGGGCACAATACTTTGCACACAAGTCAAAAAGATTTTATTGACTTGCATGCAAAGTGGTGCGACCATCCCATAAGTACTTGTTCATATAACACACCTGAAAATAGTGTTATGTTCATATAACATACATAACACTAGGGGGAAAAGGGTGTATAATGTGTGATCAAAAATGCAAAGCATATCTGATGGGCATGATACTTTGCACACACCTCAATATAGATGGTATTGAATTGTGTACAAAGCGGCACCCTCATCCAATAAGCACTTGTTTGAATAACACACCTAGGAGCAGATTTTTGACAGTTGTGTATGACACTAATGAAAAAACCATGTTTAATGCTTGAGGGTGGTAGCAAGCTAAGGGTGTCCACTTCCGGACCACTTTCGGGTGAGTGAGACACCCGCTCGAGTGAAAATACAAAGGTTTTGCTTCGGTCTGCAATACCTTGATCGAGGTATTATCTCCAATGAAAATCACACACGAGGACAACCGAGCCATGCCGATACCTCGATCGAGGTGCTGGGCTTTTTTCACCGAACCGAGCCTATACCTCGATCGAGGTCTACTGGCATGCCACCTATACCACGTTCAAGGTATCGTGGCAATCCAGCTATACCTCGATCGAGGTAGTGTGGCATGTCCAGCTATATCTTGATCGAGGTATGTGCCATCTGACAAGGCAGCTGACATACCTCGATCCAGGTATGCTGGACCGATGACTTGGCCGCATGTCGAATACGTCAATCGAGACATGTGGCATCCGGCTGCTGCTGACATACCTCGATCGAGGTATCGTGGTAGGTCAATACCTCGATTGAGCTACATGTACCGATGTGTATGGGCATGTCAAAATACCTCGATCGAGGTATCGTGGCATGTCTATACCTCGATCGAGGTATGATGGAGCGATATGTATGTTGCATGTGAAATACCTCGATCGAGGTAGGGAAACCCTAAATTGTCTTATAAAAGGAGAGTGACCCCCCTCATTCTTCATACCTCGATTGAGCTCCACCTCATCGACCGATTTCGGATTTGCGGGAGGTCGAGGGAATTGCGACAGTGACGGAGAGCGACCGACGGCGGACGACGACGGAGATGGACGGAGCGGGAGAGTCCAGGTAAGGTTTTTTTTATGTAGCATTTTTTTTTGCTAAAATTTATTTAAATTTTAGTTTATAGGAATAATTAAAAAATATTTCTAAATTTCAAATGCATTTTAAAGTTTTTTTTTTTTGAATTACAACATTTTTTATTTAAAATGTGAAAATGTAAAAATTTTATTTTTTAAAATCATCTTTTAAAAAAAAGAGATTAAAGTTATTTTCTAAATTAGAGCTATTTTTATTTAAATAAAAAAATGTTTAAATTTTAGTTTATAGAAAAAATTATAAAATATTTCTAAATTTGAAATGCATTTTAAAGTTTTTTTAAATTATTTTTGGAATTACGTAATTTTTTATTTAAAATGTGAAAATGTAAATATTTTGTTATTAAAATCATCTTTTAAAAAAAAGAGATTAAAGTTATTTTTTAAACTGGTGCTATTTTTATTTAAATAAAAAAACGTTTAAATTTTAGTTTATAGGAATAATTATAAAATATTTCTAAATTTGAAATGCATTTTAAAGTTTTTTTAAATTATTTTTAAAATTATGTAATTTTTTATTTAAAATGTGAAAATGTATATATTTTGTTTTTTGAAATCATCTTTTAAAAAAAGGAGATTAAAGATATTTTTTACATTAGCGTTACTTTTATTTAAATAAAAAAACGTTTAAATTTTATTTTTAAAAATGATCTTTAAAAAAAAGAAAATAAGAGTTTAAGGTAGCTTTTATGTTATGTAAGTTATTTAAGTTAGTGAAGTTTTTATTTAAATGTCAAAAAGTATATAATTTGTTTTTTAAAATCATCTATTAAAAAAAAATTATAACTGAAGTTTTGAATTAAATATAACTTTTAAATTTTATTTTTAGAAATCATGTATTGAGAAAAAGAAAATAAGAGTTTAAAGTAGCTTTTATATTATTTTAGTTTATAGGAATATGTAATCTAATTATAAAATATTTCAAAATTTCAAATGCATTTTAAAGTTTTTTTAAATAATTTTTTTTTAAATTACGTAATTTTTTATTTAAAATGTGAAAATGTATATATTTTGTTTTCTAAATTCATCTATTTAAAAAAGAGAGATTAAAGTAGGTTTTATGTTATTTTTAAAATCGGTACTATTTTTATTTAAATAAAAAAATGTTTAAATTTTAGTCTTCAAAATCATCTTTTTAAAAAAAAGAAAATAAGAGTTTAAGGTAGCGGTGTGCGTTTGTCAATCTTTATATGGAAGATTATAGATTATATAGTTGGTTAAGAGTTGTTTCATAATTTAGGTAGAGTAAGTAGGCTGTATAAAACACCACATGGGCATTATCCCTAAAACACCACACCACATGGGCAAAGACCCCAACACTAGAGTGGTTAGATGCATAAGCGAATGGCTAATTGGATCTTCTAAATGCATCAGCGCATGGAAAACACATACATAAATGATTGTCCAAAGGTCTCCTCTCTCCCCAGGCATGGGAACCAAGTGATGATCTATAGGAATGGCCACTAGTTGAGGTGGATTGCCCAACCAAAATAGATAATATTCACAACAACACAAAGCAACTATAGACGCGCTTGGTAGACGCGCAAAATAGCGGGCGCGTCTATATGCTCTAGTAGAGAAATTACGGGTGCGTCTATTAGCGCGGCTAAATGCTCGTCTATTTGCACGTCAATCACCGCGTTTATTTGCGCGTTAGACCTGAGAAAATACGGGCCCGTCTAACATCCCATCTATTAGCGCGTCTATTTGCACGTGTATTTGCGCGTTTATTTGAGCGTTTACACTGAGACTCAGACGCGTATTTAGACGCAGGGTTAGACGCGCTCCAGAGAATACAGAAAGTGAGATTTTGGTGTACATCATCGCTTTCCAAACATTGCCCATGATTACCAAAGCACATAATTTTTTGCAAGCCCACATATACAAGAATTAAGGGAAATGAGGAGAATGAGACAATATGTAAAATAGTTTTGCCAATATCAATTGTGGGGCTATGGTTCAATCTCATCCTCAATGAGATCAACCCTTGCCAAACTATCTACTTCAAAATCCAAACAAGTGTTTAGATCTACAAATACATTCAACCCACTACTACTTGTGCCACTCATGTGCTCATCGAAATCAAGATCTCCAATGGTAGGCTCGTCCTCACGGGTAATGCCGGCCTCAATATCTATATCTCCTATCTCATGATCATCCTCCTCTCTTGTATCACGGTCATCATCACGTCCATGGGCATGATCATCCTCCATACGCTCCATATTAGTAAATGTACTATACATCACTTTGGAACGTGGCATAATAGGTATGACATGCCACCACCTATTATTATCCACCATTGGTTGATAGACAACCTAATTCAAACACAAATACAATCACGTTACTTTTCTTGCATCAAATATTTAAAAGCGAGTATTTTTATGTGTGTGCACAGTACCTGTTCACATTGTTGCGGTAGTATTAGTGTGTCCTTCCTACTTTGCCAAAACTTTGTGGAGTCAATAGTTACAAAGCCACTTGCATGGCGTTTGATTGTTGCATTAGGGCCTCTTTCCACCACGTCCTTAAACCACTTTACATCCAAAACATACACAAAGAAGCGTCGAAAGTCAAGCATAATGATATCTTGGATTATGCCATAATAATCATCCATGACTCCATTGGCTCCCTCAAAGCTAGCAATGACGCCGCAATCTTGTGTGTTTCTCTTATCATCAATCCGTAGTGTTCGAAAATGCTTGCCCTCACACCATATAGCATTGAACATAGTGCACTACACCAAGAAAAAATCAATTAAATAAGCAATCTAAATTATAAAAACCTCCTAACTTATGCATAACATTCTATATACCGACCTTGCTCATGCATCCCCTAGCATACTCCCATTCTTCCATTGTGATATGCATCCCCTCGTCTTTCTCTGCTTTCTCCATTTCATCAAGTAGCCAATCCACATGAATATCCTTTGGAAGTGCTCTTAGACGCTGAGGGTATGGCACACGAGATCCGTGGTGTGTACGAAAGAGGGTCCTTTCTTCTTGTCTTCTTGCCTTTGCATCCTCGTATCTTGTCACCCATCTTTTCATCACATCACTATTAAGCACGCAAAAGAGGTTGATACTATTACGCAACTCCGTGTCTATTACTTTGTTGCGTCCTCTTCCTTGAGGCACAATAGAGGTCATCCTTAGGTCTTCATCATCTCTCCATAGTCGTGGGAGAGAGCTATCCACATCAACAAGAAACTCAGAAATATATACAAGTGACTCTTGTACCAACCAACCCTCGGCCATGCTACCTTCGGGTCTTGCATTTTGTCTCACGAAGCCCTTCAAGGTCTTGATGAAGCACTCGAGGAAGAACAACCATCATGCATGTATAGTACTGCATATAGCAATCTCATCCACCAAATGCACTATGAGATGTAGTTGGCTTGTGAGAATAGAACGTGGAAATGTCTCCTCCACTAAACAAACCGCCTCCACTGAGATAACTCGAGCATTCTCAAGCGTGGTGGGATCTATTTCCTTTGAGCTCACATACCTCACAAGCTCACCCATCTTGTAAACACAATCTTTCACGTCCTTTGATGCACTACGTGAAATGCTAGTAGGTAGTATGAACTGAACCCGCGAGGAGGTGGTTGATTAGTTGCTTATAGCTATTCACTCACAAATTTGAAAGGAAAAAGATATTATGCATATAAAATACTTACTTGGAGCATCTTGTGCCAATCATGAGATTTCAAGCCATATAATTGCTCTACACCTCTTTTCTTGCTCTTTGTAAAGGCTCCCTTCAAACACCTCATGCATCCAGTGGGAGTACGAATTGTAGTAATAGCGCGCTTCACTGTCGCCATCTCTAGCTTCGATAACATCCACGGTGCACGAGGTAAAAACACACACCCATTTGGTCTCTCTTGAGGCCAAGCTTCACGCATCCTCCCTGTGGTACGTAGATCCTCCCTTATGCCTGCCGAATCTCGTGTCCCATTCAAATGCTCCCAAATGGTAGATGCCACATTCTTGAAGATATGCATGGGATCGAGCGGATGATTGATCTTGAGGTGGGACCAATATGGTAAACGATAAAAGATGGAGTATCTAAACAAAATAAAGTGTTAGCATGCAATCCTCACTTTCAACCAATAGTTACAGCCAATCTTTACTTCCAGCCAATAGTTACAAATCCTTACCGGCTCATGCCAAGTGGTGGAGGAGTCGTGGAACCGTCCCAAATTCTCATCCAATCTCCCACGGTGAGTGATTGTGGGAGGACTTCATTCCAAGGGGCAACATATCTAGGATGATCAGGTGGGAGAAATCGATGGTGATTCTCATAGATGACCTTATTCAATGCATCTGCCCGTGAGGCAACTAGTGAAGGACCACAAACAGGACATGCATGGTAACCCGATGTAGTGAGACCTGAAACAATAGATGCAATTAAGAGTGGAAGAAAAGGAAGTTGCCCTCTTCCTCTATGATGGAGCTCCCCTTCCCTTCGATCTTCAACATGAGTTGCCCACCATCTCCGTCTACTTCTGCTCACCATCTTCCTGAAGTTGCCCGCCATCATCTTGCCATGTTCTTCTCCTAATTGCAGCCCACGATCTACTCCAATATTCAACGCACCATTTCATCATTCTTTGCCTTGCCATTTCTAGCTGCATTCTGCCTGCCATTCTACACATTATTCTTGCCATGTTTTGCCCCAAATCTGCGTCACATTCAGCTCCAAAAACGGCGCCACATTATGCTCAAAATCTGTGCCATTTTCTTCTCATTCTGCTTGCCATAAACTGCCTCAGATTTGTGCCATTCTCTGCTGAATTTTTGCACCACATCTTGCTGAAATCTGTGCGCCATGTCTTGCTCAAAATCTGCCCCAAATTGTGCTGATTATGTTCGTTGTCTTCCCATGAATCTTCCCGCCATTTTCAGTTCATTGTCTGAGTGCATGGGAGTTGCATATTGCTGATCTTCACTTCGAGTTTGGGGTACTTTCCAACTTGATCATGATGAATACTCATGTTGCCATTGAAAAGTTCAATGGCCAAGGATTCCACACCTGGCAAATGAAGATCAAGTTCCACTTGATGAAGTACAATCTGTGGAATCTGGTCAAGGGAACTTCTTCATCAAAGGAGAGGGAAAAGGAACCTCAACGTCTCGAGCAAGCATTCGCAATCATTGCATTGGGTCTTGGAGACAATTATCTGCATCACATTGCCAATCTTGAAGATCCTGCTGAAGCTTGGGCTGTGCTTGACCACTTATTTGGTGCAAGTAGCAAGCATTCTAAGCTGTCACTCAAGATTGAGTTCTTTGAGTTAGAGCTGACATCTGGAGCACCTCTTGATGCTCACATCAACAAAATGAGAAGTCTCATGAACCAGTTGGCTTCGGTTGATTCACCGGTGATAGAAGATGATTCTATGGCAGTGCTTCTTAAAAGCATGCCAAAAGAATACGACAACCTGGTAACCACGCTGAAATATGGTCCTAATCCTTCATTTGAAGGAATCATAAGTGCATTGTAGGAAGAGGAAAGGAAGAAAGAGAAACAAAAGGATGAGGGAGAACTAGCTTTGGCAACCAAGTTCAAAAGGATGAATTTTAAAGCTTGTAGACATTGTGGCAAAAACAATCATGATGAGAAAGATTGTTTTCGCATCAAGCCATGTGGGATTTGTGGCAAGAATGGCCACTCTGAAAATAATTGTTTCTCAAAGAAAAATCCAGCAAATATGGTGGAGGACACAAGTAATGAAAAAGCATATATGGTAGATGATAAAGATTTTTGTTTCTAGGGTTCCCTGCCTAGATCATGTTTCCAAAAAGGATTTTGTAAACCTATTGCAACCGCTATGAGTATGCAAAGGTATCTTGTCTTATCTGTTTGAACCTCTCAGAAGTATCTATTATGTTTGTGTGTTTATCCTGGTATATCCCATATTATGTACCTACCCAAGGATGTCCAACTTGCATGAGAGACTAGAGCCATGGATTTATCCTTGACCAGAGACCCTGGCATGAGAGACCATGAGCCTATGATTTATCCTTGCAGTATGAGGCATTTCCTTGAGGGGGGATTTGTTGGGAATATCAAGGAACTGCATCTTTTATGAACTCACGCTATCACTCACCTTTCCTTCATGGGGGGGTGTTAGAACATGAAGTCAAGTTGAGTGTTCTAGTGTGTACTAGGAACTAGTATTTATGTGAGAGTGCCACGTGTCATATTGGGAATTATCCCATATACACTAGGTACTTTAGTTTGTGTGTGCACTCTATAAGAGTGTTGTACTTCCTTGTGTCAAATCAGAGGAGTCTACATCTACATCAAGCTTTCCATCATAGGAGTCTACATCTATATCAAGCTTTCCATCATGTGAGTACTTTGGTTATCTTTGCTTTGCTCTAGCATTTTCATTATGTCTTTCCATTCCATTCTTGCACCTTCAGTGCATAGGATGATCCCAACGACGTCCTACCTCATCAAGGAGTACGTACAAATAGTTTTCATTACACAAATAGATTATAATAGAATATTATTTTCATTACCCAATAGAATATTAATTTCCATGTGTTTTTTTTGTGTATGCGCTAGCCAACGCACAGGTTCTGGCACCACTATTCATATGTAGATAGAGATTCTGAGAGCTGAGATGAGGGCACTGCAGGATGCTAGGGCACCCCCTCACTTAGTTGCGAGTCTAGATTCAGTTATTGAGGCTCTGGGTCGATTGGACACAGTTGAGGACATTGTGGATAGCTTTCAGGCACACGCTGAGGCAGAGATCACTGGTCATAGCTTGGATTGGAGAGCCATTCGACAGTTGTTTGAGTGTGAGTCACATCACAGGCAGGCCACAAGGAGTTTGACACTATATGGTGGTTTGGACTAGGGTGCGGCCACATCGCACATCTCCATTGCATGACCCGCCACATGGTGGCACGATCAATGTGCCCTGTATGCTTTGCTAACATTGATGTGGCCACATATAGAGGACTAGGCATGGATGATCTATATCCTGGTCATCGTCAGGCCATTGATCCATTCGCCTGCATGGTCTTGATAGAGCACTATAGGTAGGAGGCAGAGAGAGCTTTGCTGATGCAGGAGGGTGTTGGTACATCTATGGTTGCAGCGTGTGTTCCACGACGCTTCTCATATGGTGATTTCATGCCAGGTGACGAGGCAGGAGTAGAGGAGGCACACCGTATTGAGCGAGAGGCAGAGCTGCGTAAATCATTGCAGCAGTGGGTGGAGCAGCAACTTAGGCAGCAGGGCCGAGACCAGCATCTTCTACATGTAGAGATGATTACTCATGCTAGATTTGAGGCATGAGTATTCACAGATGCACGACTATAGGAGCTGAGATGCGCATACATAGAGGAGGCGAGGGAGGCAGAGATGGCAGCGGTGGCTCGTGCAGCATGCCCTCCTCTTCATCAGGATGAGGCTGGCCCATCTCATGCAGGAGATGAGGCTGGCCCATCTGATCCGGCATTGCATGAGGGCACACAGCGGACGGTTGGGTAGCGGGTCATACAGGAGCCATGTCAGAGGATGACTAGAGGATCATATGTGGAGTTATCAGATTCTGATTCAGGATGATTGTTTAGGCTTCACACATTTCTTGTTTAGGGATGCACTTCTGCACGATGATGATGATGATGTACACATTCATTTTGGTACTTTCATGATATTGTTCTTACTTTTATGATGTATGAGCATTTTCGTACTTTCATGATTTTCTTCACACTTTGTTTATCTCAGCTTATAGTTTGTTCAAATCTAACATAAACATTTAAAATTAGAAGTATGATTTTGAATTTTGAATATCTCAATTCACACATCTAATACATAAGGTATTTAAAAAAGAATGCCATGTGAAGTAATTGTAAACATTAAGCATTGAAAAAGTGTTCAAGTATAAGGTCTCTCTCTCTCTCTCTCTCTCTCTCTCTCTCTCTTTCTTGTGCTATGAACTTTATCATTTTGAATATCATATTGAATTTCATATATATCAATGCTTGCAATTATTACACTAAACCTAAGAACCATGTGAAGTTTCATCCCCATGTGCGTATTTAAAATTAAGAGTATGATTTTGAATTTCAGATATCTCAATTCACACATCTAATACATAATGTATTTTAGAAATAATGCCGTGTGTCATAATTGTAAACATTAAACATTGAAAAGGTGCTTGCAAAAATATACGCATTATACATATACCAATTCAGTTGGAGACCAAATCTTCTGTGGATGTATTTCTAGGGTAGCCTAAGAGCCGTGTGAAGTTTCATCCCCAATAGGGTTTAGGATTGAGGGTTTAGGGTTTAGGGTTTAGGGTTTAGTCATGCTAGTAGGGATTGTAAAAATGTACACATTATACCTTCCACGTGGCGCATACCAAATGAGTTGGACACCAAATCTTGCGTGGATGTACATCTAGGGTAGTCTAAGAGCCATGTGAAGTTTCATCCCCAACAGGGTTTAGGATTTAGGGTTTAGGGTTTAGGGTTTAGGGTTTAGTCGTGCTAGTAGGGATTGTAAAAATGTATGCATTATACCTTCTACGTGGCGCAAACCAAATCAGTTGGAGACCAAATCTTGCATGGATGTACGTCCAGGGTAGCCTAAGAGCCGTGTGAAGTTTCATCCCCAACAGGGTTTAGGGTTTAGTCGTGCTAGTACGGATTATAAAAACGTACACATTATACCTTCCAGTGGCACATACCAAATCAGTTGGACACCAAATCTTGCGTGGATGTACGTCTAGGGTAGCCTAAGAGCCATGTGAAGTTTCATCCCCAACAGGGTTTAGGGTTTAGTCGTGCTAGTAGGGATTGTAAAAATGTACGCATTATACCTTCCATGTGGTGCATACCAAATCAGTTGGACACCAAATCTTGCATGGATGTATGTCTAGGGTAGTCTAAGAGCCGTGTGAAGTTTCATCCCCAACAGGGTTTAGGGTTTAGGTTTTAGGGTTTAGGGTTTAGTGGTGCTAGTAGGGATTGTAAAAATGTATGCATTATACCTTCCACGTGGCACATACCAAATCAGTTGGACACCAAATATTGCGTGGATGTACTTGTAGGGTAGCCTAAGAGCCGTGTGAAGTTTCATCCCCAACAAGGTTTAGGGTTTAGGGTTAAGGGTTTAGTCGTGCTAGTAGGGATTGGAAAAATGTACGCATTATACCTTCCACATGGCGCATACCAAATCAGTTGGATACCAAATCTTGCATGGATGTACGTCTAGGGTAGCCTAAGAGCCGTGTGAAGTTTCATCCCCAACAGGGTTTAGGGTTTAGTCGTGCTAGTAGGGATTGTAAAAATGTACGCATTATACCTTCCACATGGCACATACCAAATTAGTTGGACACCAAATCTTGCGTGGATGTACGTCTAGGGTAGCCTAAGAGCCGTGTAAAGTTTCATCCCCAACAGGGTTTAGGGTTTAGTCGTGCTAGTATGGATTGTAAAAATGTACACATTATACCTTCCACATGGCGCATACCAAATCAGTTGGACACAAAATCTTGCATGGATGTACGTCTAGGGTAGCCTAAGAGCCGTGTGAAGTTTCATCCCCAACAGGGTTTAGGGTTTAGGGTTTAGTCGTGCTAGTAGGGATTGTAAAAATGTACGCATTATACCTTCCACGTGGTGCATACCAAATCAGTTGGACACCAAATCTTGCGTGGATGTATGTCTAGGGTAGCTTAGGAGCCATGTGAAGTTTCATCCTCAACAGGGTTTAGGGTTTAGGGTTTAGGGTTTAGTCATGCTAGTAGGGATTGTAAAAATGTACGCATTATACCTTCCACATGGCGCATACCAAATCAGTTGGACACCAAATCTTGCGTGGATGTACGTCTAGGGTAGCCTAAGAGCTGTGTGAGGTTTCATCCCCAACAGGGTTTAGGGTTTAGGGTTTAGTCGTGCTAGTAGGGAGTGTAGAAATGTATGCATTATACCTTCCACGTGGCGCATACCAAATCAGTTGGACACCAAATCTTGTGTGGATGTATGTCTAGGGTATTCTAAGAGCCGTGTGAAGTTTCATCCCCAACAGATAAGTCCACATGCGCATTTCATTAGTACGTGCGCCATTTTTCATACGTAGTTGTGCTAGTAGGGATTATAAAAATGTACGCATTATACCCTTCACGTGGCACATACCAAATCAGTTGGATACTAAATCTTGCGTGGATGTACGTCTACTATAGCCTAAGAGCCTTGCAAAGTTTAATCTCTAACAGATAAGTCCACATGCATATTTTGTTAGTACGTGCGCCATTTTTCATATGTCGTGCTAGTAGGGATTGTAAAAATGTATGCATTATACCTTCCACGTGGCGCATACCAAATCAGTTCAAGACCAAATCTTGCATGGATGTATGTCTAGGTGGCCCAAGAGTCGTGCAAAGTTTCATCCCCAAAAGATAAGTCCACACGTGTATTTCATTAGTACGTGTGCCATAACTTTGCCGCAGTCGTGCTAGTAGGGATTGTAAAAATGTACGCATTGTACCTTCCACATGGTGCATACCAAATCAGTTCGAGACCAAATCTTGCATGGATGTACATCTAGGGTAGTCTAAGAGCCATGTGAAGTTTCATCCCCAATAGATAAGTCCACGTGCATATTTCATTAGTATGTGTGCCATTTTTCATACGTAGTCGTGCTAGTAGGGATTGTAAAAATGTACGCATTATACCTTCCACATGGCGCATACCAAATCAGTTGGACACCAAATCTTGCATGGATGTACGTCTACATTAGCCCAAGAGCCGTGCAAAGTTTAATCTCCAACAGATAAGTCCACATGTATATTTCGTTAGTACATGCGCCATTTTTCATATGTAGTCGTGCTAGTAGGGATTGTAAAAATGTACGCATTATACCTTCCACGTGGCACATACCAAATCAGTTCGAGACCAAATCTTGCGTGGATGTATGTCTAGGGTGGCCTAAGAGTCATGCGAAGTTTCATTCCCAACAGATAAGTCCACACACGTATTTCATTAGTACGTGCACCATAGCTTTGCCGTAGTCGTGCTAGTAGGGATTGTAAAAATGCACGCATTGTACCTTCCACGTGGCGCATACCAAATCAGTTCGAGACCAAATCTCATGTGGATGTATGCCTAGGGTGACCTAAGAGTCATGCAAAGTTTCATCCCCAACAGAACTGTCCACATGCATATTTTATTAGTACGTGCGCCATTTTTCATACGTAGTCATGCTAGTAGGGACCAACAGATAAGTCCACACACGTATTTCATTAGTACATGCACGAATTTTCTTAGTCACGTTTTTAAAATGTCCTAAAGCACAAAACAAATTACAACATTACTACTAATAAACAATTTTTTGTTTTACAAACACAACAAATCCCATTGAGAAGACATCGGACATCATGTATAAAATAGAATCTAATACAATGATGTGTATGAACATGTATACAACCATCAGAGTGAAATACAAAATATGAGTCCATGAAAATTACAATGGTATGGTCACACAGTGAGCCTATACATATCGAATACAAAAATGTGTAATCAACTAGTGATACCCAATAAAAATCAATCTGATCAACTGATGATACCAAAAAATATGATATGTAATGTGCTACTCCTCAGAATCAGCTCTCATGCCAATAGTTGCAAGTATGCTCTCGTGATCTGCCACTGCAAGGCACCATCATGGAGTGGACATTGCCTTGCGAGTGTAAACACGACTCAAAGTAATCTTGATCCCAACAACAAGATGAGAATACATGTATGCCTCCTGATCCGCCATGTACTTGTGGAACTCAATATAGCGACCACGCCTCTATATCTGCTGAAAATAGTGGCCACCTATGATCATGCTATGAGCATTGAAGTGCATCCCATGCCCATCCACTGTATCCTCATTCAGCACACTCTTCAGCATAGAGCATCGCAACAAGTAATAATCCACACCCTCCTCATTGCCCTCCGAAGCAAAATCTGCGAAGATATCACCAATACGCAAAATATCTGTAAGCTAGTCATAATCTCTAGAGGAACTGAATCCCGCATCCTGATCATCATGTACCTCCTCCCAAGGCTGGAAGGGAGAAAGCACTCACCGTACCCATGGATCGGCCCATGGTATCATGGAGCACCCTCCCCAATCATCATCAATGCATGCAGAGCAAAAACATGCAAACCGTCGAGAAAAGATCGTGGGGTGAGACCCACCTATGCTCCTGATGGAATGGAAATCAAGAGTGCCAGGCATAGAATGACAATCAAAAGGCCTAGACCGATCAAGACTCCCAATGTCCACGCACCAAAAATACCGGCTCACCACCCTATCGTCACGCGATTGAAACAAGGAGATAGCACTAGTGGATAAGTGTTGGCTGCAGCACCGCACCACATCATGTGCATCCTTGAAGCGATCGGCACTGTGATGCAACTAGTATCGACGCAAAGCACGCTTCACGCAAGCACCTGCACCATCGTGCTCTCCCTTATCGTGCCCTGTCTCAAAGTAGCTCCATGTGATCGGAGTGCCTGTCTCACGGTGCCATTTGCAGAACCAATAAAACTGTCTAGCAGATTTGAACTGACCATCGTAGCCGTCGTCTGACCAGATCCAGCGCCGCTGCCATGTGACACCATGATCCCTCAAGAAACTATCATGCAAAGTGAAGCAATTCTGCACAAAATGGGCATCATGCGATCGATCATCACTAATGTAGAAGTGATACTCTCGCACAATGACGCGTGAGTCCATGGTGCTATCAATGCCATCCACATCAGCCTGTGCATGATGATAGCTAATGTGCACAAACATAGCAACCTGCAATATGGCATTGAAAAAAAATATGACTATTGAAATAATTCAATATAATGAGGCGGGAAAAAAATCAATACTCAATCACACGTCACCTGTTCTGAGAAATAATACTCCGATTGGATCTCATGCTATGGTGCAAAGGTGTAATTCTCCACAAAGTCCACCACTGAGACAACCACCCCTGTAGGAAATGTCCTCAAACATGCACGGAACTGACGATCCTCCCATTTCACAGTGTGCGAGTGGCGTATGTAGCGGTACAGCTTCCCTCGAAAACTGTCAATGAATACAACACATGGTGTCTCCTTCCCCACAAGCTGCAACCTCCTCGACTGTGCACCACCATCTAATGTCAAGGTACTGTACTCATACTGCTGCCAACGAACCATCTGCACATCACAAGTATCTAGTGAATCTCGTGGCACTCTAGCAAAGTCACCAGACAAAGTACACGTGCCTTCCACACAATCAAGGGAGTGGAATAAAGCATCACCATCTCATGTACACAATATGGAATGAATGAAGTCATGAGGGCTAGTAGGAACCACTCCCCTATGACCATCAAGGGAATGGAATACGTCATATATCAATCCAAAATCCACATGGTAGCGACAATAGCATATGTCACGCTCCTGAGAGCATCGCACAAACCATGGCCTTCATTGCTCAAATGACCTCTACCCAATCTTGAACTCCAGGTGTTCCTCTACAAACTGAGTGTACAACTCAGTCTGGGTACACTCCAAAAAACATGCACCATGCTCAATGTACACACCTCGTGACACCCTCTTCCACAATGCCTTCTTGAACACCAGGGATGCTCTGCAATGCTTCTCCCAAAACTGTTGTATGAAGGACCTAGTGGAATCATCCAACAATCGATCGCTGCAAGGTGGATGACCACTCGAAGCCCAAAGAGCATCAGTCTCACTATCCTCTAGACTCTGCCTCCTAATCATGCCTGCTCGCCTGCTCGCAATGTGTGCGGTGCAATCTAAAGAAGACGTGAAGCGGTATGCACATGGCCTATCATATGAGGTCTACTAATGGCAGCCACAATATCATGATGTGCTGCTAAGGCATCACTGGAGTTCCTATGCTTAATAGAAGCATAGGAACATCGAACACTGCTAGATACAACCCTATCTCTACGTGCACCAAGACCAACAAGCCTCCTACACTCTACCAAGTCAGGGTGATCAATCAGGGATGTGAGAAGAGAAGACTACGAAGCTCACATGAGGTCACAAAAAAAAGACTGCACAATCTTGCTAGTACGACGACGGATAGTGGACTTCGGCAAGTCACGTCGTGAAGCAACACTGCTGCTGCAAGGTGGGCAAGGGGATCAATGGGAGATGGTAGGGTGGACGGGGGAAGGGAGGCGCCAAGGGGAACGGGGGGAGGGGGATGGGGAGGGGGAGGGGGGAGGGTGGAGGGGGAAGAGGTAGAGGTGGAGGCCAAAATGTAGGTGGCTAGGGGAAGGGCGAAGGCTAGAGGTAGGGGAGCGGATGAGGATGGGGGGACAATGGAGGTGGGGGTGGGGGGTGGGAGTGGAGGTGGAGGTGGAGGTGGGATGTAGAGGTAGAGGTGGAGGTGGATCAGTGGTGGCAGCACGAGCTCTAGCTCTAGAGGCTCTCTTGTGCTCACGAGCCTTCCGCTTGCGCTCCTCATCGATGAGATTTGGGGGGGGGGTTCCTACATCTTTCACGTCTACTAGCTCTACGGCTTTGAGAACCCATTCTCAATGAAAGTAGGATGGAAGGTGTGACAAAGTGATGAGGAGGCAAGAATGGCTAAGAATGGGTGAAATGAACCAAAACGTGGTGTCTTATAGAGAGCCTCAACTCATCCACTAGATTGCTCTTAGATTGCTCTTCATTATTATTGGTGGAGAAGGTGCTAAGATTGAAACTAATTGGCTGGAATCCAATGTTAATTTCAAATATTTGCATCGTTTGATTTACCTCGATCGAGGTATGCTATGCCCAGATCATATACCTCGATCGAGGTATTCAATGCCTCGTGCACGATAAACCTTGATCGAGGTACCCCTCGGTCATAGCGCATACCCCTCGGTAATATACCTCGATCGAGGTATTCTATGCCTCACGCAGGTCATATACCTCGATCGAGGTATTCCATGCCTCGCACATCGTGATGTGTATACATGTGGCTGATGTGGCACCATGCATGGTCATGATGTGGCAATATAGTCTCTTCCATGACGTGGAAAGGTGATGTGGCATAATGAGTCGGCATTCATGAGGTGGTAGATTGACATGGCAAATTGAGGTGGAGGGATTAGTGATGTGGCAAGGTTGATTAGGTATGCCAAGGTGGCAAGGTGTGATGACATGGCTCATGATGTGGAATGATGAGGTGGCACATGTGGCAGCACGTGTGGAAATGTAAGGTGACATGGCAAGGAGTGATGTCACATCTCCTTGATGACATGGCACCACGTGGTCTAACAACGTGGCATGGTTTTGATGACTCAGCCTTCCGCATGGGCAGCATGCACACTCCAAAGGCTTGCCACTAGGGTTAGTGATGCTCCTAGCCTACCTCACCAAGCCTAATACCAAGCCTACCTTGTCTTGGTATTAGGCTTGGGTGGCCCTTTTTCCCCCACAAAAGGGAGATTTCACTCTTGGAGGCCATATCGTATGTTTCCCTTACTCAAATTTAACCAAAATTTTTTCCTCTTATTCATCATGTAGAGGACTAAAAATATTGACATTTTTGAAATGTTTGGTCATGTTTGAGAATTAATAGATTTATTTTTAATATTCTTTGTTGATCCTCTAAGGAGTAAAAGTAAAAATTAAACTTCAATCTTCCTAAATCTAACCATTGGATTTGTGATTTGATGATTCAACCACACACCCTTATGTGCCTACTAACCTTCCACTGAATTGGATTTGCTTAATTATTCAACATACTAAAAAAATGTGGTGTGCTACTAAAATGCATGTATTTTATGACTTTATTTATTATAAATAATTATTTATAATTAGATAAATCATTCAAAAAATTACCAATAAATCAAGTTAAGCTCTACATAATGCAAAGAGGCCACTTACAAAGTTTCAATAACATTTAATCTAAAATGAGTGAGAAATTTAGAATTTAATATGACACTCTCTGTTCGTGACAAACATGTGACCACCCTGGAACCATGCCGTGTGACACAAAGAAATTTTTTGTGTGTGCATCAAATTTTCGATCAGACTATACAATTGTGTGCACAATAGCAAGTGTGATGTTGTGTCAGAAGACTTCAAAGACTAGATCCATAGGAAAGTAGGTGAGATTTGCATTTTTGTGTGCTAAAAAGCTTGTTTTTCCACCTCCTAAGGATTGGGGAGTGAACAAAAAGTGGACATACTTAGCTTGCTACTTCCCTTGATTGACCATGTAAAGTAAATTCAATGGGCACAATACTTCGCACGCACTATAGTCTAGGTGGTATTGAGTTGCATGTAAAGTGGCATGCCCATCCCATATGTACTTATTCGAATATCACACCTAGGAGCGTGTTTTTTAATGGATGTGCATCACACTGAGGCAAAAACGGTGTTTAATGCTTAATTGACCATGCACCGCATATCATATGTGCACAATACTTTGCACATGCCTCAACTATGTGGTATTGAGTTGCATGCAAAAAGTGGTGCACCCATCCCATAAGTACTTGTTTGAATAACACACCTGGGAGTGCGTTTTTTAACAGTTGAGCATAACCTTGGAAATTGGCATCCCCATCCAATAAGTACTTGTTCAAATAACACACTTAGGATCGTGTTTTTTTATGGTTGTGCATGCCACTCAGCCAAAAACAATGTTTAATGCTTGATCGAACATGCAAAGCATATCTGATGGGAAAAATACTATGCACGGGCCTCTACCTAGGTGGTATTCAGTTGTATGCAAAGTGGCATGCCCATCCAATAAGTACTAGTTTGGATAACACACCTAGGAGCGGGTTTTTTGACGGATGTGCATCACACTAAGGCAAAAATGGTATTTAATGCTTGATCGATAATACAAAGCATATTCGATGGGCACAATGCTTTGCACATGCCTCAACCTAGGTGGTATTGACTTGCATGCAAAGTGGCGTGCGCATCCCATAAGTATTTACTCGGATAACAAACTTGGAAGCGCATTTTTTGATGGTTGTGCATAACACTAGGGAAAAAACGGTGTATAATGCGTGATAAACCAGGCAAAGCATATCCAATGGGAACAATAATTGGCATGCACTTCAATCTAGGTGAAATTGACTTGTGTGCAGAGTGGCATGCCCATCTGATAATTACTTGTTCGAATAACACACCTAGGATCGTGTTTTTTTATGGTTGTGAAAGACACTATGACAAAAACGGTGTTTAATGCTTGATCGACAATGAAAAGTATATCCGATGTCCATAATACTTTGCACATGCCTCAAACCAGGTAGTATTGACTTGCATGAAAAGTGGCACGCCCATCCCATAAGTACTTATTTGGATAACACACTTGGGAGTGCATTTTTTGATGGTGGTGCATAACACTAGGGGGAAAACAGTGTATAATGCGTGATCAATCATGCAAAGCATATCCTATGGGCATAATACTTTGCACACACCTCAACCTAGGTGGTATTGACTTGCATGCAAAGTGGCACCCCCATCAAAGAACACACGTAGGACCATGTTTTTTGATGGTTGTGCATGACACTAATGAAAAACCGATGTTTATTGCTTGATTGACCATGCAAAGCATATCTGATGGGCACAAAACATTGCACATGCCTCAACCTGTGTGGTATTGAATTGCATGCAAAGTCGCGTGCCCATCTGATAAGTACTTGTTTGAATAACACACGTAGGAGCGTGTTTTTTTACGGATGTGTATCACACTAAAGCAAAAACGGTGTTTAATTCTTGATCGACAATGCAAAGCATATCCGATGGGCACAAAGTTAGCTTTATGGTTGAGTGCCTTGTTTTATCTTATTTTCCATTGTTTGTATCTGGTCTTTTTTCATATTCACTTATGTTTTTTCATTTATGACTTACAAGGGTTTACATATTTGAAAGTTCATGAAGTAGTGCTCTCCATTTATGGATACTTTAACAAATTTTCATCTTTCTCTCATGTAACATATATATCTAATGTTATTTGTTAGCCCTGTGGCACAACAAGGGCCAGAAGTGTAGTCTAGGACAACAACTATGAGAGCATTGTGTGTGTAGAGTAGTCTCAAAGCTCTGTTTGTAATATCTTGATCCTGAAACATGGTATGATAAAACTTAAAGGATGAGGATAGCCAAAATCCTCTCTAGATAAGATCCAACCATACTTGCAAAATCAAGATCTAGAGAGAAAAAGACTAAAAGCCGACAGTTTCTAAGGTCCCTCCACTTTGCGTAGAGACCCAAAAGGTCCCCCCACTTTGTGTAGAGACCAAAAGGCCCCCCCCAAAAGTGGAGGGAATCCTATCCAAAAGGTCTCCTACAAAAGAGGTCCACCACGGAGGTACCTACAGATTGTGTAGAGACCAACATATATAAATATCTCTCAATGGAATGAAGCTCCCACTCTTTGGGGTTCAATGTTCAAGCTCACTATTGTGTTCATGCAATTGATCTCCATTGTGTCCATGCTCTCTTACTCTATCATGTTCTAGCATGCCCTTACCCTTGCACTCTCTACCCTTGTACTCCCTCCTCCTCCCTTCTCCTCCAACAACTTTTTGGTGGGAAGGTGGTATTGTTGGGGGGGGATTTTAGGCAAGTCTTGCCAGTCCTTCCAAAGGCAGGACGAGAGGACATTGTCAATGCTACCTTATGCCACTCAAGGATTTGGGGTCGCACTACAGTATTGAAGTTGACGCAAAATATGCGGGTCCTTCGGAATGGTGATAATTGTGCTGAGTTCATGCAATGGGTTCTGGACATTGGCAATGGGATAAATAGATGTACAAAAGAAGATACTATTGTGATTCCATCGCATATGCTTTTAGAGACAAAGTCCATGGAAGGCCTCATTGGATGGGTGTATCGAGGGCTTGCAACTGTTTTGGACTGTGCACCATACTTTCAAGAGCGCGCTATTCTTGCACCTCAAAACATCAAGGTTGATGCAATTAATGCTACGGCATTGAAGGCAATGCCTGGTGAGGAAAGGGAGTACCTAAGTGTAGACTCAGTGGACAACTTAGGGGGAGATTCCTTTTTGTTTGCAGTCGAGTATTTGAACAGCCTTGATCTTGGTGGTGGATATCCCCCGCATTGGTTGGTAATTCTCTTATAATTTTGTTGTGTAATTTGAATCCTCGCCAGGGTTTGTGCAATGGGACACGGTTGATATGCAAAGAGTTTCACACAAAAGTGTTAGAACCCGAAATCATTACTGGTAACAATGCTGGTGATAGAACGTTTATTCCAAGGATAATATTCATTCCAACCAACCTTAAACTTCCATTCGGCATGAGGAGACGACAATTTCCTATCCGATTGGAATTTGGCATGACAATCAATAAGTCACAAGGCCAAACATTGTCAGTTTTGGGGCTATACTTGGCAACACCGGTATTTAGTCATGGCCACTTATATGTGGCATTTTCACGTATCCGAGCATCAAACGCTGTTAAGGTTTTCATTTCGCAGAGTGCGTCTGATGCCAGGGGCGAGGAGATGGATAATACTTCTACCACAAATGTTGTCTCGGGGGGGTCACTCATCATATGTAACCCTATCACGTGAGTTCAACAGAAGGATATTTTTTATTTCTAAAATTTACAGAAATAAATAGACATAAGGGACTATTTAGATTAGTTTTGGAAAAAATTTACAGATTTGTATAGAAAAGGGGTACATTTTATTAATGAAAAAATTTACAGATAAGGGATTTTAAATATAGGCCTTGAACGCACGTGATATTGAGGGTTTATACATAGTGACCCCCCTGAGAATGTTGTGTACAAGGAAGTTTTGCAATTGGCAACAACAAGATCTTAGGAGTATGACATTGCTCTTTCAAGCCCTCCTCAGACTTTCTTGGGTGGAAAATTTTCATTTCGGTAATCTTTGTATAGCTTTTTTTAAGTTCTTTCAATATTCCAACTATCATAGGTCTTTGGGAATGTTGGCCATTTACAAAAATATAAACTGAGACATAATATTTCATGACTTTGTCCTTAATAATGTTTGGATTTCATTTTTCATTTGAGTCATGGGTTTGCAATATACTACAGCCTATTTTCTCTTCAAGCCTATTGTTTTTTCTAGTATATGTAGATTGACACGTGCGTTCTTTTTTTGCAATGCGATAGGATGTCTAGGCAGTTCATGTTTGTCATCAAAACAAGAGCACAGGTGCAAGGTACATAGTTGCTTGACAACCACGTTTTATGTTGACATGTTTAATAGTATAGTCACTCACTTTTAGAAAATTGCAGATCCTGCAGGCTGGGGATCTCTGGAGAGCACACAACTGTTGTTGGATTTGCTTGAGCTGGAGAGCTACCTTGGGTAAGAATCGTGTACATTGTTTGCTGCTTTATTTTTTTGTTAAAACAAAAGGTTTTTTTTTGATTATATGTGAGTGGGAAAATATGCTATTGTTTGTCTTTTAGGACTATTCCTGATTCAAGGTTTCTAATGAATCTCCACGTCCACAATCCTTTGGATGGACGAGTCCATTTGGGATATTACGCTGTCCTGGCTTGCTGGCTTCATAGGGATGATGGACCACAGACCATTACTATTCACTGGCTGGGATACTATGAATGTGTGCAGACATGAATTTTCTATCGAGGGAAAAATGGGGACTACACGTACACCTTTGTCAGCATTGTTGACAGCCCTTTGCGTCTAAGTAAGTACTCTAAAGAATGAGTTGGGTTTTACCAACATACATGTATAAAAGTTTTATGGCTCAATAATTATAGTTCCTAAATTATCTTTCTATGTGATGCTGGTCTAGATACGATTCTTGGTACTCCGTTGTATGTTTGTAGCCGCGGTGGACGCGGCGGACGTGGTGGATGTAGATTGAATGGCCGTCACAGGCTTTTCCCTGTAGTACATGGCCACAGACTTTTCCCTTAGGGATGTTTGTGTGTGTACTGTAGATTTTGTATGTTCAGTTATGACTTTATTTTGCAGCTATGTATTTGGATATATCAATAAGTTCTTTGATGTAGCTATTGCATGTTCAGACATGTGACTGCACTTTTGGATGTGATATTTTTGAAGTACTCTGTCATAGAGAATTTTTTGTTTGGACATGGCGGATGTGGAGTACATGGCCGGCACAGGCTTTTCCCTATAGTACATGGCTGCAAACTTTTCCCTTTAGGGATGTTTGTGTGTCTATTGTAGATTTTGTATGTTCAGTTATGACTTTGTTTGCGGATGTGTATTTGGAAAGAGTTTCACACGAAAGTGTTAGAAGCTGAAATCATTATTGGTACCAATGCTGGTGATAGAACGTTTATTCGAAGGATAACATTCATTCCGACCAACCTTAAACTTCCATTTGACATGAGGAGATGGCAATTTCCTATCTGATTGGAATTTGGCATGACAATCAATAAGTCACAGGGCCAAACATTGTCTATTTGGGGACACCGGTATTTAGTCATGGCCATCAATGCGTGGCATTTTCACATATTCGAGCATCAAACGCTGGGGATCTCTGGAGAGTGCACAACTATTGTTGGATTTGCTTGAGCTGGAGAGCTACCTTGGGTAAGAACCGTGTACATTGTTTGTTGCTTTATTTTTGTTAAAACAAAAGTTTTTATTTGAGTGGGAAAACATGCTATTGTTTGTCTTTTAGGACTGTTCCTGATTCAAGGATTCTAATGAATCTCCACGTCCACAATCCTTTGGGATATTATGCTGTCCTAGATTATCAGCTCAATAATTATAGTTCCCAAATTATCTTTCTGTGTGATGCTAGCCGAGATATGATTGTTGATACCCCGTTGTATTTTCATAGCTGTGGTGGATGTGGCAGATGTCGTAGGCTTTTCCCTGCAGTACATGGCTGTAGGCTTTTCCCTTAGGGATGTTTGTGTGTCTATTGTAGATTTTGTATGTTCAGTTATGACTTTATTTGTAGCCGTGTATTTGGATATATCAATCAGTTCTTTGATGTAGCTATTGCATGTTCAGACATGTGACTACACTTTTGGATGTGATATTTTTGAAGTACTCTCTCATAGAGAAATTTTTTTGGGACGTGGCGGATGTGGAGTACATGGTCGGCATAGGCTTTTTCCCTATAGTACATGGCCGGAGACTTTTCCCTTTAGGGATGTTTGTGTGTCTATTGTAGATTTTGTATGTTCAGTTATGACTTTGTTTGCAGATGTGTATTTGGAAAGAGTTTCACACGAAAGTATTAGAAGCTAAAATCATTATTGGTACCAATGCTGGCGATAGAACATTTATTCGAAGGATAACATTCATTCCGACCAACCTTAAACTTCCATTCGACATGAGGAGACGGCAATTTCCTATCCGATTGGCATTTGGCATGACAATCAATAAGCCACAGGGCCAAACATTGTTTGTTTTGGGGGCTGTACTTGGCGACACCGGTATTCAATCATGGCCAACTATACGTGGCATTTTCACATATCCGAGCATCAAACGCTGTTAAGGTTTTCATTTTGCAGAGTGCGTCTGATGCCAGGGGCGAGGAGATGGATAATACTTCTACCACAAATGTTGTGTACCAGGAAGTTTTGCAATTGGCAATAGCAAGAGCCTAGGAGTATGACATTGCTCTTTCAAGCCCTCTTGAGACTTTCTTGGGTGGCAAATCTTCATTCGGTAATCTTTGTATACCTTTTTTTAAACTTCTTTCAATATTCCAACTGTCATAGGTCTTCGGGAATGTTGGCCATTTACAGAAATATAAACTGAGACGTAATATTTCATGACTTTGTCCTTAATAATGTTTGGATTTCATTTTTCATTTGAGTCATGGGTTTGCAATATACTACAGCCTATTTTCTCTTCAAGCCTATTGTTTTTTTCTAGTATATGTAGATTGACACGTGCGTTCTTTTTTTGCAATGCGATAGGATGTCTAGGTAGTTCATGTTTGTCATCAAAATAGGAGCACAAGTGCAAGGTACATAGTTGCTTGACAACCACGTTTTATGTTGACATGTTTAATAGTATAGTCACTCACTTTTAGAAAATTGCAGATCCTGCAGGCTGGGGATCTCTGGAGAGCACACAACTGTTGTTGGATTTGCTTGAGCTGGAGAGCTACCTTGGGTAAGAATCGTGTACATTGTTTGCTGCTTTATTTTTTTGTTAAAACAAAAGGTTTTTTTTCGATTATATGTGAGTGGGAAAATATGCTATTGTTTGTCTTTTAGGACTATTCCTGATTCAAGGTTTCTAATGAATCTCCACATCCACAATCCTTTGGATGGACGAGTCCATTTGGGATATTATGCTATCCTGGATTGTTGGCTTCATAAGGATGATGGACCACAGACCATCACTGTTCACTGACTGGGATACTATGAATGTATGGGGACACAAATTCTCTATTGAGGGCAAAATGGGGACTACACGTACACCTATGTGAGCAACAGCCCTTTGCGTCTGAGTAAGTACTCTAAAGAATGAGTTGGTTTCACCAACATACATGTATAAAAGTTTTATGGCTCAATAATTATAATTCCTAAATTATCTTTCTATGTGATGCTGGTCCAGATACGATTGCTGGTACTCGGTTGTATGTTCGTAGCCGTGGTGGACGCGGCAAACATGGTGGACATGGAGTGAATGGCCATCGCAAGCTTTTCCGTGCAGTACATGGCTGCAAACTTTTCCCTTAGGGATGTTTGTGTGTCTATTGTAGATTTTGTATGTTCAGTTATGACTTTATTTGCGGCTATGTATTTGGATATATCAATCAGTTCTTTGATGTAGCTCTTGCATGTTTAGTCATGTGACTGCACTTTTGGATGTGATATTTTGAAGTACTCTATCATACAAAATTTTTTTTTAGACATGGCGGATGTGGAGTACATGGCTGATGCAAGATTTTCCCTATAGTACATGGCCGCAGGCTTTTCCCTTTAGGGATGTTTGTGTGTCTATTGTAGATTTTGTATGTTCAGTTATGAATTTGTATGCGGATGTGTATTTGGACATATCAATGAGTTCTTTGGCTTCAATTTCGGATGTAATATTTTGAAGTACTATGTCATAGACAATTTTTTTGGTTAGAATATGTTGCTGGTTTTAGACATTTTAGCATCTTGAGACCCGGCGGAGCGGGTCGCTAGCCCGTCGTAGACGGGTCAGGTTACTCGTATATCAAATTAAAAAATGATCATATATCAAACGCATGAACACCCATAGGTATCGCAATCAACCTTAACTCTTTAACACTCTAGTATCTCCCCTACTAGTATCACTCTATCTCCCTCCACAAAAATATCTACAGAATCAGACCCACACTCAAATGACACTTATATGATATCTACACTCTAGTCTCAGAAAAATACATATTCTGGTATCATATCTATCTCATAAAAAAGATCTCTCATCCACTGGCTCCTACGAAACTCCAATCCTGTAGCTATCTCATCTGTTATTTGTACAATAAGAGTCCACCACTCCTCTGTGACTTCAGTGTATATTATTTCATATTGCACATGTTGTGATACAAAAATTGCCTCCACCCTGTGGTTCATTTTGAACACCAAAAACATCTTCCTAGTTACACCAAGGTCATCAGTCTTTCTTTTGGCTTGGAAGACTCTCTGGATGGAAAATGACTCCAACCCTAGATTCTACTGCCCCTGTGATCACCACGAGTCTTTGTTACAAGCAGGAAGGTTACTACTTCAAATTAGCTATGCTCCTTCACTTCTGACTAACAGATGGCAATCCACATAATCTCCCATAGTAGAGGTACCACCCCTTCCAAGTGCATAGCCAACTACTATCCACCTTTTAGTTGTGTGACAAATAAACTTCATAGTAGATTAACAACTATCACCTTGTTTCACCTTTGCATGCATATCTTTGAGTTCCTTTTCCTTCATTGCATTGATTTATAAAAACTATGCCTTGAGAGCATCTTCTCAAGATTGTGCTCACTTATTAATTTGTTCACACATTTCCATAGCTCTCTCTGATGCATTGCGGGTCTCCTTTATCGAAGCATCACGCTTCTTTCTCCATTCTACTGTCCATAGTTTTCCGCCACAAGCAAGGCCTCTCCCCTTCACAATCCTTGGTTCTTTTGCTTCTTAGAACCCCCTGAGCTTATGCGTTGTTCTTTCCTTACTCCCTAACTCTTGTCCTCTTCACCCCGAACTTGCAGTTCCGATCTCGTCCCACTCCAGAAACTGCCCCTATGCTCATCAAACTCTCCACCCACCAAACTCCTCCTCGTCTAGACCATGAGTAGCTTCCCTCTTGCTCTAGAGCTCCAGAGCTCATGACCTCCTTCCCTCCATGCTCCTACTGATGGTGCTCTCCTAGTGACAAAATAACCGACCGCAGTGCTGCAGTAACGTTGCCACCTACTCTCCCAGATCCATCTCCCAAAAACCACAACCCATGGCTACCTGTACCCCTCAAGAGATTATGATAATGCATCGACCAAAGTACTCCGGCCTAATTCATTGCATTGCTCTCCTAGAAGCTCTCTATCACCATACTTCCTTCCTTTTCCAAAAACTCTCCCCTGTCTCCACGTGAAGTCGACCCCTCCTCTGATCACAATTCTCCTCCTCACAGCTTCCTTGCCCAAAAACTACAGTTGCAGTCCTCCCCTTGGCTCCTGCTAGACTCCCCTTCCTTTTCTACTCCCCCCCGTTCTCCTTTCTAGATCTCATCGGAAGAGATACTATCGCCACGTTGCATGCAATCCAGAAACGTCAATCCCCTTAGCACGTAACACCCCGCCATCCAAAAGCTTGAGAAAAGTTTCACGTACTCAGGTTCACATGCATGGTATCCTTTCCAAATGAATTCGGCCACCTCATCACTTCTCCCAATTCATACACTAAGCCTGAAATGCTTATTTCCAAACCTTAGACTTAATGCACACATGGTTCTAGATAGGCATTCAATCACTTGCATGCCTCTTGTAATCTCTTTATACCAAACCATCTCGACTCATGGGAAGTTCACATGACTCAAGACAAAAGGAAAAACACTCATAACATTATAAACACTGGACACAGGATGGCAATGAAAATCATGTCATCCCACACCCATTGCTCCGGAGTGTCTGCTGCAACCACGCTGCTTTTCATCATCTCCTAGAAGTCCCTGTAGAAGTATCTACCATCTGTACATCTCTGTAGAGTCTTGATGAGAGTATCCATAGCTCATTTCCTCCATTAACATCTCCCCTCGAGGGGGTCACTATGTATAAACCCTCTATATCACGTGCGTTCAAGGCCTATATTTAAAGTCCCTTATCTGTAAAAAATTTCATTAATAAAATGTACCCCTTTTCTATACAAATCTGTAAATTTTTTCCAAAACTATTTTAAATATTCCCTTATGTATATTTATTTCTGTAAATTTTAGAAATAAAAAAAATCCTTCTGTTGAACTCACGTGATAGGGTTACATATGATGAGTGACCCCCCCGAGAATCTCCCTTGATCATTATCTTCTAAATCTTTAGCTTAAGTGTAGTCAGTAACCCCTCATATAATGCTGCATACTTTGCCTCATTATTGCTTCCATATGAACTCCCTCCTTCTGAATCAGCCCACTCTCTGAATCAGTTATCACATAGCCTCAATTAGCTTGATGTAAACTCTTCCTGTATGAACCGCCAAAATGCAAGATAGATGCTCCTGGAATGATAGCATGCTCTTCCTTATCTATCTTCTCCTCCACTTCCTTCACCAAAATGAGAACCTCTTTGTATGTCAACAGATCTGCCAATGTGGCTCTGGAAGTGCTCTCCACCAAAAATGAGAAAGTATATTCTTGTAGCTCAACCAACCACTTCATCATGCTTCAAGAAAGTGTTGAAGTATTGAAAAGCTGAGGCAATAAAGAGTTGCAAGTCAAAACCACAAATGGTTTTGAGATAAGATATGCCCTAAACTTCCTGCAAGCATACACCAAGCTTGATAGAATCAGCTTTGCCTCTGTATATCTCCTCTCTGCTTTTGTCTTAACTCTGCTAGCATAATACACATGCCTCATATAATGGGACTCCTCCCCTTTCTGTAATAAGATGACTCCCACAACATCTGGTCCAAATGAAGGGTTCACATAAAAGGTCTGAGAGAAATCTGGAGCTTCCACATAAGCAATTTCTCCCAACACTTCCTTCACTCTATTGAACACTGCTTCACAATCCTCACTCCATTGCAGAGGTTCCTCTTTCATAGCTTGTTGCAAAGGATACATTAGCTGAGAGACTAAATGTATAAATCTTGTCATATACTTCACTTTTTGCACAAAAGTCAATTGTTTAGATGTAGAGGGAGCTGGAAGTAAAATAAGGGCTTTCACCTTCTCTGGATCAAGCTCAATGCCATTTTGAGATACTATATGTCCCAATAACTTCACTTTGGAGCATCCCAAATGACACTTCCATGGATTGAATTGTCCTCC